>NW_025999905.1:4538403-4738540 GCF_001458135.2 Marmota marmota marmota | reverse complement strand
AGAGTTTTTTTTTTTTTTTTTTTGGTACCAGGGATTGAACTAAGAGGCACTTGACCACTGGAGCCACAGCCCCAGCCCTATTTTGTATTTTATTTAGAGACAGGGTCTCACTGAATTGCTTAGTACTCCGACATTGCTGAAGCTGGCTTTGAACGCGCAATCCTCTTGTTTCAGCCTCCCAAGCCTCTGGGATTACAGACATGTGCCACAGTGCCTGACTCTGTATAGGTTGTATTTTTTGTTTTGTTTTGTTTGTGTTTTGTTTTTTTTTTTTTTTTTGAGAAAAAGGAAAAGACACAGATTTTATATATTTAGAACATCTGACATACATGAAGTTGTAATTCCATTGTTTTTCTTGTACCATAATCCCCCTGCTGAGACGCCTTAAAATGTACCTCTATGACTCGTATATCATGTTTCTTAGTATCATTCCAAAAGCCAAAATTGTTCTGTCGGTTGATATATTTTATTTTATTTTTATTTTTTTTATTAGTTGCTCATGGCAATACCATGATCTTGACATATCGTACATGTGAATCAAATGGGGTATGAATTCTCATTTTTCCAAGTGTACAGGTTGCAGAATCACATTGGTTATACTGTCACGTATATACATACAGCAATACTAGAGTCTATTTTATTTTGCTGCCCTTCCTATATCCCCCTCCCCTACCCTTTCCTCCCATCACCTCTCTCTACCCAATCTAATGTCCGTATAGGTTTTGATAAGAACTGTTACTGGGCAGCAGTTGTCCTCTCTTGCAGGATTTTTTTTCCCATTGTAAATACATATCTATATATGTAAATAAGCATCCATGTACAAATACCATATATCTTTTTTATGTTTTCTAGATCAGTTTGTGTATATGATTCATGTACCCAAAAAAGACTCCACAAGTGTTTGTTTTCTAAATGAAAAGGCAGAGGTTAAAAGGGTTCACATTGTGAAATCAATGCAAAGTTCATTGAAACTGATGGAATTTTGCAGTAAGTTGGTCTGTATCTCTCAACCAAAATAAGTTTTTGAAAGCATGCCCCTTCATAATCTTATGGCAACTTACAGTTCTCTGAGTATTTTACATACAAACTGATGAGATGGGCAAGAATAGTATACCTGCTGATGAGAAAAGCTGTTGTATTTAGCAAAACGTGGTCAGTGCAGGCAGCAGGCATTGATTAAGGATCAGTTTTATGCTAGGATCCCCAAATTAAAGGATGAATTCATTCATTCTGCAGTTGTTTTGTTTTGTTTTGTTTTGAGTACCTTCTGTGGGCCGAGGTATTCTTCCAGCTATTGGAAATACAATAATGAACAAACAGAAAAAGAAATCCCTTTTCTCATGGAACTTATTTTTTAATAAAAAATCATAATTAATGTGTAAGTAAAATATATGTGTTTAAAGATACTAAATACTAAGGTAGAAACTCGGGTAAGTAAAGGGCTTAGGAATATCTGAAATGATATTCAGGCTGGGCTGAGAGATGGAAACTTTAGATAGGTAAGAATTTATGTGAGGACACAAAGAGTAAAGAACTGAAAGAAATGAGGATGCCATGCAGAGAGAAGCATTCCAGGCAGAGGAAACAAGTGCAAAGGCCCTGAGGCAGGAGAATGCCTGGTATATCTGAAGAACTGCAAGAAAGCCATCTTGGCCAGAAGGGAGTCATGCTATGGGAGACAGAGTAAGGAGGACAGAAAATCATGTGGGGTCTTGGAGATCACACTAAACACTTTGACTTTTATTCAGAATGATGAAAGGAACAACTGGAAGATTTTGAGCAAGGGTGTGCCTAACTGGTATACATTCTGACCAGATTATTATAGTCTCTACGTGAAGATTATACCTGGAAGGAAAGTGGGAAGGCAGGAAAGAAACAGGGAGATCAATGCGGAGGCTGTTTGGGATTATCCAAGAGAGTGTGATCATATCTTGGAGAAGGTACAGCTGGGGAGATTGAGACCTGCTCCTGCCCTCAGGGGTGACCTGCTCATGCCCAGGCAGAAGACACATGGAGATCTGGAAGGGGTTAGAGGGAGCACAGAGGAGGACTAGAACCCTCCTCCTGTTGAAGGAACTTTACGGACGATTTCATAGAGAGGTGACATCAGAGCCAATGACTCCAGGCCACATCTCCTATTGTTTGCCTCTGTGCTAGCAGCAAACCCAGCTCTGGTACTGAGCCTGTGCAGGTGTGGATAGCAATGCTCCACTTCCAATGTTAAAAGAAAACCTAAACTCAAAAAACTTTTTAATTTTTTTTAATATATTTATTTTTTAGTTGTAGATGGACACAATGTCTGTATTTATTTATTTGTTTGTTTGTTTATTATTTATGTGGTGCTGAGGATCAAACCCAGTGTCTCAAGCATGAGAGGCAAGTGCTCTACCACTGAGCTGCAACCCCAGCCCAAACTTTAATTTTTTAAGTTCTGTGAAGATCTGGATTTTATGAGAGAATAGCCTGTTAAAATCCTTTGAAATGTAAAAGCGTAGAACAAACCAGAAACGTTGAAATGCCATTTAGTTGTGAATCCACGATGCTAAAATTCTAGAAATTTCTCATTGTCCCTAGGAATAGAGGGCTGAACAGGTGGGATTATCCTCACTGAGCTTTGGTTTATCTGACCCTTCATGTGTCTAGCCCTCTCACTTTCTTTCTCTTTTCCTTTTTGTCTTTGTCATCTTCTTCTTTATCATCCATCTCTAAGGCCTCCGAATTTTACCTTAGAATAGGAGTGAGCTATGCAGGTTATTATGGCTTACTTTAATTAAAAAAATTTAATATGTCACATCCTTGTTTTACAAACCAAAAAATGAATTTTCATCAGCCTCCAAATTTTATGATGGGAAGCCTCTACCTTGGGTTTGGTCTTGCATAGAAACAAAAAACTTCTGCCCTTTCACCTGCAAGTTAGGAGATGAAAGATAGCATATTGAGTATTAGTATTTCTCATTGCTTCCTATCCCACCCTCCACAACCAAGAAAAGGGAGAAAAAATAGACCAAATGGAACAATATAAAGCTGTGGACAAACTTTTTAAAAATTAGATCCTCTGGACTATGATCTAAATGTCTTGTGATTGTTGTGAATAAAAACCCAAAATGACCAGCCTTGCCCATTGCACCATTTTGTGATCTCTTGATAGAAATTCATTCATGCAGAGAGAGCTAAGAGAACAGTTTGGAAGTCTTCCTGAAATGACCTGACCTAGCTTAGAGACCTATTCTGCCTGAGCATCTCATCCTACTGTTGTTGAAAATGACTGTTTATAGATCTGTTTACTTGGTGGCATGCTATTCAGTGGCTCTTGCAACCGTTCATTATTTCCTTCAGTTGCTATAAATAACTGGTATTTCCTCTTCAACAAAAAAGCAAAAAATTCATCCCACTGGGAAGCAAATTGATGGGCAAATCTAATATAAAAAACATATTTCAGAACAGAATACAGCCAGCTGCTAGAAGAATTCCTCATCTTGGTCTCTGGGCAGTATCATTGAGAAATGGAAAAATATAAAGCAAGACGACACTTCACTGGCTGAATTGTCTGGGAGGTGCTATGCTCATGCAGCCTTTGTCTGGCTTTAGTGATGGAAATGGTCTTTCTGGGGGAATAAGGCATGCTTCTGTCCCTTTCTGGCTCTGTCTTGTAGTGCAAGGTTCATACTGTCTAGGGGAACAGCCCTTCCCAAACACAGGTCTGCACTGATGGGACTAGAAGATAATTTGAAACACTTCCTTCTCTTTCTTTTCTCCTTTTTATTGTTGACATCTTAATCTTCCAAATTAGATGAAGAAAGGAGAGATGTAGTTATTTATTTAAACAGCTGAAAGGAGCTCTAAAACTGACTGAATTTTTTTTTTTTTTTTTACATTGGGAAACATGTAGTTCTGTCTTCTGTGGTATTTTCGGAATGGTCAATTAATTCTCACCAGTGGCTTAGTGAAAACTTGAGCTGAGTGCTTCAATGAGAAACTGTTTGTGAACAACATTTCTGATCACAGTGTGACATGGATAGTCTGAAAGCATGATTTTCTTTTTCCATTTTCTAGACTTGCTTTCAGAGTTAATTTGCATCTGTAGTGGTCTGATAGGGGTCAAGACAGGTGAAGCACATGCTCATTCCAAGAGGACCAACTTCATCAACACAGCCACTGCCTCTCTGCTGAACAGAATGATCTGTGCTCTTGAAGTAGACAGGAACACACAGAGAACTGTTTGAAGGTTGGCACAACACAGTCAGTGCCCAGCTCTTTTTGAAATGAGAAAACATGAAGACAGAAACTCTCCCCTTGACCTTGCTTTTGTACAGGTGGATCTCTAAGATATCATCTGGTATGAAGAAACTGCCTGCCTTTGTGCTTTGGAACCATCCAGACAATGATCATTCTCTGAGTTAAGGGTCAGTCACTCCACACTTTATTTCTTAGGATATTATTTTTCCAATTAAGAGAAGGTATTTTCAGAGAAGCTTTATCACTGTTACCAATAATCCAGATAATTATTCTGAAGGGAGTTTTGTGCTTTGGTCTCTAAGCCTAAGAGAGGGAGAGCAGCAAAAATATTTAAAATCATGCTCTCCCATAGAAATAAAAATCAAACCACAAATATAATTTAAAATTAGCTAGCAGCTACTTTAAAAACCCAGGAATGAAGAGGTAAAATTAATTTTAACAGTACATGTTATTTAAACCTTTACACTCAAAATATTATCATCTCAATAGGTAATCCATATAAAATATTTTGAATGTTTTTGAACCTCACTCTTGCTGCTGTTAAAAAATCTCCTTGCAGCCAAGTCACATTTTAAGTGTTCAGTTGCCACACATGTGGCAGCAGTTATTGTATTGGACAGCCTGGCCATTAAATGTCTTAACAGACTGTGCAGATCAGGCCTGGGCCATTCCTGAGTATCAGGAAGGTCTGAGTTTCCATCCACCAGACATTTTGGAGCAAATATAACGGATGTGTCTGGAAGGTCATGGAAGGTCTAACTGCCCTTCTTCCACCTTAAACACCCATTCTTACTCTTAAGTTTATGATTTCACCATCATGATCTCACTACTTCATCTTCCCTGCCTGCACCCCATCTCCCTGGAGACTTTCTCCACACAGGAATTTGTTAAACTGTCACTCATTGTTTGGGGACCTGTGATAAATTCCTTCTGGTGCTCTTAGTTGGTCTTTGAAGTTTCTAATTCATTTTTTAAAAAAAGTAAAAATGGTGGAATGATAAGGGAAGTGGATATTGATCTCAAGATTTATTGAAATTTGTTTTGTAAGTAATTTGACTAGATAATTATTTACAGGGCTCTGATCAATAATGTTATAAATGTGCCTGCCTCATGTTTAAGAAAGCAAGCTACTGTGCTTTTTTTAACATAAATATTATTATTTACTGCTTACTGATAGAGAAATGCATATCAACAGATGGAATTAATCCAGAGGTGACTCTTCCATGGAGAAAGTAGATTGGAACTATTATGGTACGATTTAATTTTCCTTAAAAGTATATCCTAAATCTAACCAAAGTTCATCACCCTCCCAGCCCAACTCACTGAGCCTCTATATCATATAGGGTGCGTGCGTGTGTGTGTGTGTGTGTGTGTGTGTGTTTATATAAACATATAGCTCAGATCTGAACCCCTAATCATGCAAAGAAATGGTGGCCTTTCAAGCAGTGAATGCCACAATGATCAGAGAGAGATGGAGCTTCTACCACATCACCCTGAGGTTGTCTCTCAGCTTCAGATCAGACTAGGGGAGGGGTTGGCACCTCTCAAATTAAGAAGCCAATAGCCTCATCACCCAAGGATGTAGAGCTTTCCCACAGTGGCCCTTCAAGCTCTTCATGCATTGTCCCAGAGTGAGAAAGGCCATGGGGAATGATCACCTGTCCCTGCACCTGCCTCTCTGCAGAACTGTTCCAAAACACCTGGCACAAGGCTGTTCTGTGAGTAACCCTTGTATATTGGATATTCATAAGCAAAAATTTAAAGATACCCCCTCCAAAAAAGTCTACTACCCCCCTACGACTTTCCTGGAAGCATAGCAAAACAAAAAGGAGAACAACAGACAGAAAGTAGAAAATAACTGATAGGTTTTACTGAACTGAATCAGTGAGAAATGTTAAGCTATGCTTCACATCAGTTAATTTTCCACCCCATCCTGACATTTTTCTTGTGTGTGGTCTGCTTTAGTCTCCAGTTACCTGTGCATCCTCCTCCTTCCTCCTCCTTGAAGGTGTCATGAAGTGACACAAGCTTAGCTCTAGAGGGCACATTATATTAGTTTCCTATAAGAAACCATCACCACAAATGAGTTGGCTTAAAACAACACAAATGTTTATTACCATTCTGGAGGTCAGAGTTCATTCTAGTCTCATGGGGGAAAAATCAAGGTGTTAGCAGGGCTGCATTTCTTCTGATGGCTTTGGGGAGAATCTCCTTCCTTGCCATTTCCAGCTTCTGGAGTCTATCTGCACATCTCTACTCAGGAGCCAACATCATTTCAACTTCTGCTTCCTCATCACAACCCTTTCTCTAACCGATTCTTCTGCCTGCATCTTTTAAGGACCTTTGTGATTATATTGGACCCACCCCAGCAATCCAAGAAAATCTCTGTATCCTCAAGATCCTTAATTTAATCACATCTGTAAAGTCCCTTATTTGTAAATTAACATATTCATAGGTTTCAAGGATTTACTTTACTTAAATTAGGTTACATAAGGTAACATATCCATAGGTTCCTAATCCTTGGAACATTTGTGTACCTGCCACACACGTGAAGGACCCTACAGCCAATGTATTTGATGCGGAATTTTCTCTTCAGGGTTCCTGAGAGTGGTTTTCTGGTTCATTGAAAATTTTTTTTTTAGTATTTTTTTTTAAGAGAGAGAGAGAGAGAGAATTTTTTAATATTTATTTTTTTAGTTTTCGGGGGACACAACATCTTTATTTGTATGTGGTGCTGAGGATCGAACCCAGTGCCCTGCGCATGCCAGGCAAGCGCGCTACCGCTTGAGCTACATCCCCAGCCCGGTTCATTGAAAATTTATGATGACCAAGAACACATCCTCAGAAGCTGGGGTTGTATCTCAGTGGCAGAGTGCTTGCCTGGCATATGTGAAGCACTGGATTCGATCCTCAGCACCACATAAAAATAAATAAATAAAGGTAAAAAAAATGAAGGAAAAATAAAAAAGAACACATTATCAGATCTCCTCTCAAAAACTTGTTTCACATTGGACCATTCTCCCTCCCTCTTCTATCCACTGGTTTGAGGTTTTTTGCTTAGAACTTTAAGTCCTTTCTTCATATTGTCTGTAGCCTGTATGTTATCATTTGCCATTTCTGTTCTCTAAAGAGGGTTCCTAGAACTGAAATCAGTATTTCATGACTTTTTTGATCAATGCACAATAATATAGGGCTTACACCTTCCTTGCTGAAGTCACTTGTAGTGAGAGACAAGGCAGATTGTTTCATCTTACCTGATAGCTATTCTCACTCTGGTGATTTTTTCCTGGATAAAGTGGGGTTCTAATAATACTTTGGACACATTTCTTTACATCTATGCTTCAGTTTTCTCATCTCTAAAATGGAAATAATAGTGCCTTTTTATAAAGTGGATGTGAGGATTTAAGGAGAGGTTCTACTTCTAGTGCTTCACAAAATACCTGACCCACAGCTGGTCCTCCCTGCTGCTGCTGCTCTTACTAGAAGGACTCCCACTACTGGCTGAGTCGCTCCCTCGTCTGAAGTGATGAGTACCAGAAGTGTTTCAGATTGCAGAGGTTTTTTTGTTCTTGTTCTTGTTTTTTATTTTGGAATATTTGCATAAACTTTACCAGTCATGTACCCTAATTTAAAAATCCAAAATCAAATCTGAACCTTGATGTTCAACTCTCAGGGTTTGCTTCTATTAGTGGAAACCTTGTGCCTGCTTAGGTCAAGCTATTAATCAACCCTTTGGACTGAAGTCACTGAAGTCTTTTGACTGTGTTCCCATTGCTGTGGCCTTATCTTCATCTTGTCTGCAATATTTTGAGAAGCCTTCACGTGTATACAGGTTTCCCAACTAGTGGGCCTGCTAATGAGAGGAGAGTGTCATGCACATCAAATTTACAGAGTAATAAATTTGAGAGGTGTGAGGTGTTAATAAACATTGTCGGGAAAATAGCTTTTCACACTGGTGCCATGACTCCATTTTATACTCACTTTATGGTTTCTCTCCTAATTACCCAAGATGCTTTCCTAACACCACTTGGGCTTATTAGTTTACTCCAGAGCTCCTCAAGTGCATCAGTTTTAATTAGCACTTGTTTCAGCTTTATCCTTTTGCATATTTTGGCAGAATGTGGCACCTTGGAACATAGCAAGCCGCAGAATTCCTGGAGAGAAGCATATGTAGAATGTCTCCCAGGAGAAATATTCTTCTTGTCATGTGCTTATTTTTCAAAGAAATCTTGGTTCAGTCTAAAAGATTTACAGAAGATAAGAGGGCTTACAGGAATGGTGACATTTGAGGAACAGAATATTAAAATAAAGCATCTGTACAAGGTATTCTAATATATGGATGTCTTCTATTCTGGAAGCTCTTTTGTAAGTCAGAGAAAGGATAGCATAAGAAAGTCACCTTGTCCTTCCCAAGGACAGGTGTCCCTCCACTGTCTTGTCTGTAACTTTGCTATTAGTTCACTCTCATTTTGATAATGGAAAGACCTGATTCCTAGAGCTTTGTATTGTCCTGTGTAGACTAATGTCACAATATAGCAGTAACAGAGAATAGAACTTAAATCTCCTTATTCTGATTATCCTGTGACCCTGCAGCCTTTAGGCATGCTTGAGTTCACAATCTCCTTTGTAATGAAGATACAGGAGAATTCAGCTAATTTAGAAGCTAAATAGACTTTGTGGATTGGCATGAGATTCTAGTGTCATTTATCACCTTGCTCCTGTGTTAGATCATGGCATGGCTTACTTTGGTCTCTGATGTTCCCATGAAGATCATTCTCATTAGCATGTTGAAGTATAACTCCTTCTCTGCCCCTATTCGACATACCCTACCCCTTCTCTCACTTAAATTTAGCCACATTGTTCAGTGCGTTGTATATTTTACTAGTTTATTAAAGACCTACCTTTACTAGAATCTGCAATGTTTGCTTTATTCACTGCTTAGAATAGTACATCTGGCACATAGGAGGTGCTCAAGAAATAGTTGTTGAATGAATACATGGAAGAAAAATTGTGGGACACTGGCAGTCATCTCCCTGCCTTCCCTCCTTTGGGTCTAGCCTACAGACGTGAGAAAACAGGGTACCTTGCAGACCTCCCTCATCCCTCTTGCCTTTGCTGAAGTCAAAGTAGATGTGGCCTTCTATCAGAGGAGTGAGGAAAACACTCTCCCAAGAAAACCCTAGTCCTTCTTTTGCAGGACAACCAATCCCTGTGTAGTTAGACAAGCTAATTATTCATTATGAGAAATTCCTTAGGTAAAAATCCCTATAGCTATGCTTCCCATTAATTAGTGTCTGGTTTATACTTTGCTTGTGAGATGCATCACCTACTTCAAGGACCAAAATAATTTTATGGTTTGTTTTTTTTTTTACCTGCCACATCTGTTAATGGGAAACTGATGTCAAGAATGTCCTTCCAAGCTCCTTACTAACTGGTATGTGTGTAGACAGCACACCAAAGTTCTTTTTTATTGGCCTAAGTAGCTTGATTTGGATGACAAAATTTGCAAGTCTGCTCTTCATTCTCTAGTAGAATTTTTAAAAAATAACCTTAAGGGTGTGTTTGTGTATGTTTTTTAAATACACACACACACACACACACACACACACGGGCCCTTGTATCCACAGATTCCACATTCACAGATTCAACCAGCGACGAATCAGAAACATTCAGAAAAATAATTGTGTCTGCATTGAACACATAAAATTTTTCTTATCATGACTCCTTAAATAATACAATATAACAACTGTTTACATAGCATTTACATTGTATTAGATTTCATAAGTAATATAGAGATGATTTAAAGTACCTGGAAAGATGTGTGTAGGATATATTCAAATACTGCACCATTTTATAGAAGGAACTTGAGCATCCATGAATTTTGGTGTGGACCAGAGGACTGTTAAACAATCTCTCATGAATACCGAGGAACATCTCAATAGTAATAAAATGAAATGGATTATAAAAAAAAAATCTAGCAAACTTTCGAAAGTGACTGGACCATTCATTAAAACATTAAAAACATGGAAAAAGTTAAAACAAAACTTTCAAAGCATATATAATATTTTTTATTAATTAATTTATTTTAAATAGGTATGTATGACAGCAGATTGCCTTTTGATTCACTGTACATAATTGCAGCACAACTTTACATTTTTCTGGTTGTACATGGTGTACGTTGCACCGTATGTGCAGCCATACATGTACCTAATGATGTCTGACTCATGAAATGTGTTGGTTTTGTCCTGGACTTATAAATTTATCACTTTCCCAAGTTGGTTTTATAAGCTATATAAGAATACGGAAATTCATAAGCCAGAGATTTCTGTATCAATTGTTTCCACTATCATGCATTTTATATACTCTTTGCAGAGGGTGGTTCAGATTTAATACTTACTGGAACTTATTCAATTCGTTTGTTTTATGCCCATCTGTTTCCTAGTCAGCCCAGGTCATTTGGGAACGATGCTATCATAAAAGCTGGTTTTCGTGGAAGACAGTGACTAGGACACTGGGATTGGAGAGCTGGGATACTTTGTTAAACACACTTTGATCAGAAACTTTTATAACTCTCACAGTTGCAGACATGTATGTGGTTATTTTTCTTTCTGGTGATTTGCCTCCTAATGGAAGGTTTTTCTCAAAGAGTGTTACTTTTAATCTTTCAAACATTTGAAAGTTATAATAAATAAGTTCGGCCCTGCCATCTCACCAACATTGATCTTCAAAAACTTTCAAGTAGTAGTGCTTCATTTATGTATTTCTTATTTCTATCCACCCATGCCACTTAATTCTTACAGGAGAAGTTAAAAAAAAAAAAAAGCATGCTTTTAGACCATTTGCATAAGTTTGCTAGTTGGCACAATGTTTTTTTTTTTTCTTATAATCATAAGAAAAGGGTGGGGTTAAAAGGCATTCAAGTTCTATAAATCACAAATGGAGAAAATATAGATGGTTCATGTGTGCCTAGAAAATGTCGGTTTGAATCTAGGGCCTTACTCATTTGTTTTATAGCTTGATGGCATGAAATATTAAATTGAATTTGTGTGAGTGAATTATTCTACATCTGTGCTCATAAAGTGCTAATCTGGATTCTTCCAGCAGTGAGATCATTTTGTCTGTGAATTTTGGAAAAGATTTAAATTGTAACTATACTCTTTGCAGTCCTATCATTTTATTCCATTTAGGTAATTCTTCTACTCTAAAGTGCCTTTACTAAAAAGTAATAATACTGGTTTCTGTGAGCCACCTCTGCTAGGCTGTCATTTTGTAATCACACCTCGTAAATGAAATGAGGGAAATATTGACAAATGGTGAGACTGGACACCACCTTCCTCCTCAGTCCTGGTATTCATCTCTTAAATGCACATTTGTAGTATTGTGAGTTCAGACTAGCAGAAGTTGGCTTTTATTCTTCTTCAGCACTGGCAGTGAGGGTGGGACCCTTCTTTTAAAGTACATTTGTACCTTTATATGTATGACAGTAAATTTTATAAACTAAAGTTTTTCCTGATGAAACACTATTACACTTCCAAATATATATATATAAAATGTGATTTTATTTTTCATTTCCTAATAGGTGAAATGAGGAATGATTTATATATCACCATAGAAAGGGGAGAATTTGAGAAAGGAGGGAAGAGTGTGGCCAGAAATGTGGAAGTTACGATGTTCATTGTAGATAGTAGTGGCCAGACCTTAAAGGTACGTTAATACTGGATATTTTTTTGGTAAAATTATTCTACATAATTGCTTTAGCTTCATCTTTAATGTGATCAGTTAATTTCTGATTTGCAGTATTGTCTTCTCCACCCTGTATAGTTTTCTTTATATATATATATATATATATATTAGTTATACGTGGGCACAATATCTTTATTTTGTTCATTTTTATGTGGTGCTGAGGATGGAACCCGGATCTCACACATGCTAGGCAAGCTTTCTACTGCTGAGCCACAACCCCAGCCCAAGTTTTCTTTTTAAAAACTCATTAGGATGCCTCTCAAAAATGAAATAGAAAAGCAAAAAGGCTTTTATTTTATTGTGTCAAATATTTTCTTCATAACAGTTATTCCTTAAGTGTAATATTTATTTATGCTATTTAATTATTCCCCCTTTCATCTGCCATGGTTTTGTATAAAACACTTGTTCTTTGGCAGTTGGCTAAAAAAAGTTGGGGGGAGTCATATTTAATCTTACAAATTTTTTTTACCATAATTGGACATGAAGACTGGGGTACTACTTGCCATTTGGGGTGATAATAATAGGCTCCTTCATGGAAGAAGCATTTTTCCTGAAGCTCTTCTTTTTGAACAAGTAGATTGCCCTGTTGCTTTTAGTGTTGGCTGCTGGGCCCAGTGAATACCCGCTGGGACCATGAATGGGCTTTTGGCTTCAGCAGTCTGGGGACTTTGCCTCATAGTTGAACTTCCAGTGGGTTGTGCAGTTGTCCATCTCCCATACATCATCTGGGCACAGCATGCTTTGGAAGACCAGCATCAAAGTAAACAGACACACCTTACTGGGCAGCAGCAAGTACAGAAATGATGTGGCAAAGAATGGGGAGGTGATTTCATATGGGGTGCTGTTTGGGGAACCCAGGCAGAAAGAGCACTGATTGGGTGCCACTTTGAAGAGACTTGGATGGAGCTGTCTTTAACCTGCATGTTTCCTTTGTTAGGATTTTATCTCCTTTGGCTCTGGAGAGCCTCCAGCTAGTGAATACCACTCCTTTGTGCTTTATCATAACAACAGTCCCAGGTGGTCCGAACTGCTGAAACTACCTATTCCTGTGGATAAGTTCAGGGGCGCACACATCCGCTTTGAGTTTCGGCATTGTTCCAGTAAGTGTTTGGTGGGGTTGGTTCTGTGGCTGTATTGTGTTGATGTGTGTGTAGTATGTTCATTTAGCTGTAGTGATGATAGGGGGCTGATCTGCAGAAAGAGTGACAAATGAGATTTCTGGAGGGAGGAAAGAAGGTGAGTGGGAACCCTGAGAGGGAATTGGGCTCACTATTTGAAGAGCCAAAAACCTTTATGGAAACAGAGAAGGAATGAGAGAAGAGGGGGAAAAAACTGCAGGAAATCTGCAGATTCTCTTTAAATTGATTGCTTTTTTAAAAAGCTCACCGCAGTCTAGAAAGATTAGATAGAAAGGGAGACAGCATTAAAACTTGGATAGGTTCCGGTCTTCAGCAGTCCTGACCAGACTGGTAGCACCAAGAACTGATCCAGCTCCTGGTCAGAACGGCAGAGGTTACTCAGAATCTTCTGTGCATGTTCATCCACTGGTAAGACTGTTAGTCTTGAATTGATGTCTCATTTGTGTATATCTGCATCCCCGTTCAGTGTCAGATGATGTCAAAATGAGGATCAAATAATGTCAGCCGGAAAAGGTCTTTCAGATAATACAAAGTAATAGCCTCATTTACAGATTTAAACAACTCAAGACAGAAATGTTACCAGATTTATTCATGTGGACATTACTGTCCATGAAGTTGTCATTTCCTGGTATCTTTATTTTAATTCTCTTATATTTATTACCACACTCTCAAACACCCTCCATACCCCCACTGAGTCTGACCAGGAATCTTCTGATATTCCCTGTGTCCCTGAAATGTATTGTAGACAACCCTAGAATATACAGTGTGACAGGAGAAAGTTCTGGTGAACTTGCTTTGAGAGGCATATAGCAGGTGAGAGGTACAGGAGAATCACAGTATTAGAAAAGTGGCAGGCTCCTCTCCATTCTGTGCATCTGCAGTCTCAGGGCACCATCAAGAGATACATGGCAACTTCCCCTGAGGGATACTATAATTCAACCAGTTCTCTTCTTCAGGAAAAGGAGAGGACTACATCTGTGGCTATGACTATGGCATATTTCATAATTGGTGCAGAAAGCTCCATAAATTAAATTTTGTTTTAGAATGCAGGAAGATGGCTAGCAGAGTCTCACTAGTCTTTCAAATTCCCAGAAGAGTTTCACATAAAGGACTTGAAATGGGAAAATATAAAGGACTTAGAGTGATAAAAAACTGTTCCTTCCACCAGTCTTTTTATCAATTCTCACTTGGACCTAATATGAGCTTTGAGCTTTAAAGCAAGAAAAGGGTAGAGGAAAATAAAGGTGAAACAGCAGGGAAAGGGGGAGAGCGTTTGGAGAAAATTATTGTAATTCATGACTTGGAAAGCAGAACAAAGGCTGTTTTCAGTAAAATCTGTTAAATCTCTGCCCTCTCATCCTGTACTTTAAACATTGCTCACACATTTGAGATTTTTTAATGTTCATTATTAAAGTTCAAAAGAAATAGCAAAGCATAAAGAAGAAAAAATTACCATAATCCCATAAACTACACATATCCACTGAAATTATTTTATCACATGGACATCAATATTTTTGTTTGTTCAAAATATCATTTATTCATGAAGTGAATATTTATTGAATACCTACAGTGTACCCTGAGCACTTGACTGGGTGCTGGAGATGCATCTATGAATACAAGATTTCCCTCTCATAGAGCTTTCATTCCAGAGAGGGTAGATGAGGAAATAAATACATGATACATTAGTCTCCCCATAACCACAGTTTTAGTGTTTATGATTTCAGTTACCCAGAGTCAACCTCAGTTCAAAAATGTGAAATGGAAAATTCCATAAATGATTCATAAGTCTTAAATCGCTTGCCATTCTAAGTAGCAGGATATCTTGCACCAATCCCATCGTATTCCACCTGAGTTGTGAATCATCCTTTTGTCCAGTGTATCCATATGATATATAATACCCACCTATAAGTCACTTAATGGCTGTCTCAATTATCATATTGACTGTTTTGGTCACAGTGCTTGTGTTCAGTCACCCTTATTTTACATAAATGGCCCCAAAATTCAAGAATAGTGATGCTGGCATTTTAGATATGCCAAGCAGAAGATATAAAATGCTTTTCTTAAGTGAAAAGTGAAAAGTTCTCAGGAGGGGAAAATCATATTCTAAGTTTACTAAAAATCTATGGTAAGTTATTTTTCTAAATCTTGCTGTATCTAATTAAAAAACTAAACTTTATCATAGATCTATATGTATAGGAATAAATAAGACATATGGATACTGAGTGGTGGGTGTAGTAAAGAAGGCTAAGTTGAGTTTGGGGGCTAGAAAGTGATAGTACTATGTTGCTACTTTACGTAAAGTGGTCAGGGAATACCTCTCTGATAATGAGGTGTTTAGCAACAAGGTAGAAGTGGTAAAGGCTTGAGCTATTGGGGTGTCTGGGAAAAGAATATTCCAGACAGAGAGAATGGTAAATACAAAAGACAGAAGCTTGAAACACACTTGGCATTTTCTTTTTTGTTGGGGAGGGTCAGGTACTGGGGATTGAACTCCAGGACACTCAACCACTGAGCCCCATCCCTCGCCCTTTTTGTATTTTATTTAGAAATAAAGTCTCACTGAGTTGCTTAGCACCTCACATTTACTAAGGCTGGCTTTGAACTCGCAATCTTCCTGCCTCAGCCTCCCATACCGCTGGGATTACAGGTGTATACCACCATGCCTAGCATGCTTGACATTTTTAAGGAACAGCAAGGGAACAGAGAGGAAAAAGCAAGGAAACCAGATCTACTATTGTCTCGTACATCATCACAAAGACTGTGGATTTTTGTTGGAATGAGAGGGAGAGCCATTAGAGGGTTTGGGGTGATGATAAGTCTGGCTTCTGTATGGATGATAGACTGTAGACAGACCAGTTGGGAACAGGAAGACCATTTGGGAGGCTTTCATAGTTCTTCAACTAAGAGATTAAATTAGTCACATTATGGTACTGGTTTGGTTCTTTTTCTAGAGATTACTGATGTATTAGATGTGAAAGAAGAAGAAAAGTCAAAAATGATCTGAGGATTTTGACTTGAGAATGAATTATTCATTTAATGACGTGGGGAAGACAACAGGAGGAATCTGTTTGTGGAACAAAAATCAAACATTTCATTTTAGACATTTGATATTTATTAAATATTCAAAATGTCAGGAAATTGAATGAGATCCAGGTTGGAAACTTAAACTTGGGAATGAGAACATATAGTTCAGTATTCTGCTATAACTATTTAAAGACCAGAACTCAGGGCATGAATAGCCCTGATTTGTAACATTTGTTGATTTCCATGACATAAGTGCTCCAACCATGGCCAATTTTAAGCCACCAAAATGATTTCATCAAATGTGGAGTTGGAGAGAGATGCCTATTCTCAGCTCTTATGATCTAGTACAATCCAGCTCCAGCACATCATTAATTTTGACATTTTTTTAAAAGCCATGAGCCCAAATGAGATTCCTGAGTAATATGTTTAGATAGCAGAGAGAAGTCCATGGATGGCTCTCTAGAGCACTCACCCACATTTATAGCTGGGAGAAAGGGAAGGAGCCATTAAGTCACAATAATAAGAGCCAGGAGGTTGAAAGATAATCAAGGATAAATAGCATCCAGAAGGCTAAATTAAGCTAGTTTTTCAAGAGAGAATTTATCAGATATGTCAGGAGCCAGTAATAAATAAGGTAAAGACAGAGAAATTATCATTTGATTTGACATTGAATTTGGCAGGTGATTTTAGTGTATTTGTGGTGATGGATGTGAGTTCAAGAGTGAGATAGAGAAAAGGAAGAGGAAGCAATAAATATAGACAAGTCTTTTGAAAAGATTTGCTATAAAGAATCCAAGAGACATGTTCATGGTTAGGAAAACTCAATATTGTGAAGATGTCAGTTCTTCCTAACTGAATGTTATCATGGTAAGAGATGGGGGGGGGATAGAGAACTGATCCTAAAATTTATATGGAAAAGGAAAAGCAAGAGACCTCAATAGCCAACACTGTATTAGAGAAGAACAAAGTTAGTGGATTGACATTGCCTGAGTTTAAGAACTACTGTAAAACCACGTAATCAAGACAATATGATATTGTGAAGGAATAAATTGATAGACCAAAGGAACAGAAGAAAGAGCCCAGAATTAGTCTCACATAAGTTAACTGATCTTTGATGAAGAATCAGAGGTAATATAATAAGAAGATAGTCTTTTCAACAAATGGTTCTGGGACAAGTGTATATTTGTCCAATTTCAAGAAAGAAATCTAGAGACAGACCTTCCAACCTTTACAAAAATTAAATCAAAATGGATCATAGATATAAATGTAAAACATAAAACTATAAAACTTCTGGCAGATAACAGAAAATCTAGATGATCTTGGGTTTGACAATGACTTTTTACATTTAATACCAAAGTCATGATCTATAAAAGAAAGAATTGATAAGCTCGACTTCATTAAAATTAAAATTTTTCTGATCTATGAAGACACTGTGAATAGAAATAAAAGAAAAACACATATTGGTAGACAATTTTTGCAAAAGACATTTGATAAAGGACTGTATTAAAAATATACAAAGAACTCCTAAAATCCAATAATAAGAAAACATACAGCCAGTTAAAATTTGGGCATAAAAACATTAACAAACACCCCACCAGAGAAAGTATACAGATGACAAATAAGCATATGAAAGCATGCATCACATTACATATCATACATATATCAGAAAAATACAAATTTGAACAACAATTATATATCATCACACCCATTTAGAATAGCTAAAATCCAGAACACAGACAATACCAAATGCTGGCAGGTGTATGGAACAACAGAAACTCTCATTCACTGGTGGCGGGAATACAAAATGATACCAGTCATTTTGAAAGACAGTTTGGTAGTTTCTTACTAAATTAAACATATTCATATCATACAAATTCAACAATCACATGCTCCTTTGGTATTTACCTAAAGGTGCTGAAAACTTATGCCTACACAGAAACCCGCACAGACATTTATAGCAGCTTTATCATAATTGCCCAAACTTGGAAAGAGCCCAGCTGTTCTTCAGTAGGTAAATGGATAAACAGTGGTACATACAGACAATGGAATATAGGTCCACTTAAAAAGAAATAGATTATCAAACCGTGAAAAGACATGGAGGAAACTTAAATGCCTATTACAAAGTGAAAGAAACCAATCTGAAAAGGTTACATACCGTATAATTTCAACCACATGACAGTCTGGGAAAGGCAAAGCTATGGAGAGAGTATAAAGCTCAGTGGTTGCCAAGGGCTAGGGGAGGGAGGGATGAGTAAGCAGAACACAGGGCATTTTGGGGGTGGTGAAATTTCTGGATGAAATTATAACAACAGATGCATGTCATTGTACATTTGTACAAACCCATAGAATGTATAACACCACAAGTGAACCCTAATGTGCACACTGGGCTTTGGGTAATAGAGATGTGTCAATGTCAAGTCATCAGCTGAAGAAGTGCACCATTCTGACAGGGGATGTTGGTAGCACTGAAGGCTATGCAGGAGTCGGGGCAGGGTAGGTATGTGGGACATCTTTATATTTTCCTCTCAGTGTTGCTGTAAACCTGAAACTGCTTTTTAAAAAATAAAGGCTGCCAGGTACAGTAGCACGTGCTATAATCCCAGTGGCTTCAGAGGCTAAGGCTGGAGGCTTCCAAGTCAAAGCCAGCCTCAACAGTTTAGCAAGCTCCTAATCAACTTAGCAATATCCTGTCTCAAAATAAAAAAAAAAAAATACAAAAAAAAGGGTTTGGGATGTTGCTCAGTGGTTAAGTGCCCCTTCATTCAAACCCTGGTACCCCCCCCAAAAAAAATTAAAAATAAATAAATAAAGGTTATGAAAGAAAGGAAGGAAAGGAAATGGGAAAAAAAAAAGAAGGGGGGTTCGGGGTTGTGGCTCAGTGGTAGAGGCTTGCCTAGCATGCATGAGGCACTGGGTTCGATCCTGGCACCACATAAAAATAAATAAAATAAAGGTATTATGTTCATCTACAACTAAAAAAATATTTAAAAGAAAAAAGGAAACAGGAAAGAGAAAAGGAAAAGAAAATAGATCAGAGACATGGGTTAGGAACTATAATGAAATACTTGGTCATGTGAGGGTATTTTTTAAGATGAAGTTTTTAATGCCTGTTTATTTGGTGTAAATTCAGTCAAAAGGAAGAAAGGTGATACTGAAGACAGAGGTACAACTATAGGAACAGTGCCCTTGGGATAAGGAGAGTAGGGTTCAGTGTTCAAGGAGCAGGAGTGTGGACCTTGACAGTATTATAGGGGAGCACAGAGGCAGTGGGTAAATAGGTTCTGTATGTAGTATGTGGTAGCTCTCTCCACATCAGGTGACAGTGAGGAGGGTAGCCGAGGTGTTGGAGGCTTGAGAAGGGAGAGAGGGTAAGACAGTTGTCTAGAAAGTGGATTAGGTGAGTGGAGGCTTGCCCAGCTAAGGACCCCTTTGTGGTTAATGTGCATTCATTAAAGTGAAATTAGGCTGGTTTGGCATAGAAGAAACTCAAAGTCGGATTTAACCAGCTTGAGTGTTACCATGGAAATGTGGAGGAATAAGGAAGACAAGAATATATGGAAGGAGGTAACTGGAATGGTGGACCATTAAAATGGAGACTGAGACAGTAGGGGACGGAGGGCAAGCTTTGTGAATTGAAGGTTCCAGGAGGCAGAACTGTTGGAGTATGGTACTAGAAAGAATAAATTGGAAATTTAGAGGTAGAATGCACAAATTTAGTGTATTTTATTAGTAAAAGGGGGTGATACTATGCAGACTGTATGTAGCATTCCATTAAGTTATTAATCCTGATCTAATGGCTCAGGAAAAATTGTCATGTACATTAAACTTTGTTTAATATCTATTTTATTTTATAATGGAGGGCAAATTTGGGAAAGCGATTGTATTGCTTCTTATTTTTGCTAATTTTATTTATTATGGAATCTTTAGTCACTTTATTTTTCTGAATTGAATACCATAAACCTTACCAAAACTATAGAAAAAAATAAAATTAGTAAATTGCTTCTAACTAACACAAACCATATCAAAAAAGGTATTCAAATAAATTAGGAAATTTCTCTAAATAAGTCTTCTCCTCTGAATCATAAAGGTCTTCTCCTCTGAATCCCAAAGGTCTTTGCTCAAATTTTTATTCAACTTTGTTTTCCCAGTTTCTCTCTAGAGTTGAAATTAATAATTTTAAGGATTTAAGAATCCCCCCCCCTTTTTTTTTTTTTTCAAAAGGACCCTCCTAAAAGAAACCACACTTTCAGGAATGTCCTCATGTTAGGGGCCAATGCCAGGCAACCTAAACTACTATTCTCTGCGTGAGGTACCACTCCCTGAGGTTGAATGCCAGAAGCAGTTGAAAGGGAAGCTGTTGCTAACCCTCTTGTCTAATCTTCAGGATCACCATATCTAACTCTTCTAGCCCAGATCTTATGGTCTTTCAGGGCAGAACTTTCCTATTCAAATGTAACACTCTGCTGCTACACTTGTATGGGAAACAATAACCATCCAGCCCCAAACAGGTCACAAGCCCTGGAGAGCTCTTCCCTGCACTGGCTAAGTACAAGGAGAGTCAAGTTGAACAAGCAAGGTTCTGTTAACAGTTTCTCCATTTTGGGAGAAAAGAGCATGATGGAAGAACTGGAATGGTGCTTAAAAGATCTAGAGCAAGTTACCTAACCCCTGGGATCTCAACTTCCTTATCTATAAATAGTAGCTAAGGAGCCTCAGAATTTCTAGCCATTGTACTTCTTAATTAGGTATCAGAAAATCTCATTGCCTCATTTCCAACTTCCTGAACAATACTACAGTAAGCCCGTTTTAAATTATAGTTTGCAATTCATATTGCCTTTCAGTGGATCAGCCCTATTCCAAGGAAGTAGCTTTCACCTGCATCACACCATCCTCACATGTATGGATACAGGGAAGAAAGGTCTGTCATGGACCAAGGCAGAGATGTGAAGTTTCCTTTCCACGGGTAGTAAGCAAAATCTTTAATTCCATATTCATTCATTTTTTAATTAAACATATTTATTGAGGAGCCTACTATGTTCTTGACACTCTGAGAATATAAAATAAAACAGACAAGAATATTTATGTTTTAGTCGGAGTTTTTACTGCTATGACTAAAGGACCCCACCAGCACAATTGTTGAGGAGAAAAGGTTTATTTGGGGGCTCACAGTTTCAGAGGTCTTAGTCCATAGAAGGCCAGTTCCATTCCTTGGAGCTTGAGGTGAGGCAGAATATCATGTTGGAAGAATGTAGCAGAGGGAAGCAGCTCATATCATGATCATAAAGCCAAGAGAGACTCCACTCTCCAGATACAAATATATACCCCATAGCCACACCCCCAATGAATCACTTCCTCTAGCCACACCCAACCTGTCTCTAGTTATCACTCAATTAATCCATCAGGGATTAATCCACTGATTAGGTTAAGGCTATAACTCAATCATTTCTCCTCCAAACCTTGCATTGTCTTACACATAAGCTTTTGGGGGACACCATATCTAAACCATAACACCTGCCTTTGGTGGTGCTTAGGGGTGATGTGAGAAGAAACAAGCAATCCACAAAATTTAAAGCATGATTTCAGATAGTCCTCTGAAGTCCATAGAGTTCTATGAAGAAAATTAGACAAGAAATGTAACTTGGATATTTGGCAACAGGAATATGAGGTTAGAGGATGGCTACTTTAGGTATATTTCCTACCATAAATGCAGTTCTCTATGTGTGGAGGAGTAAGAGTGGGGACAGTTACATCTCTTAATGTTCTTACTCCTTAAACACACATGTGTAAACATGCACTTGAATAAGCAAGTGATTCTTTCTTTTTTCTTTGTAGCAAAGGAGAAAGGAGAGAAGAAGTTGTTTGGTTTCTCCTTTGTGCCCCTGATGCAGGAAGATGGCAGGACCCTTCCAGATGGCACTCATGAGCTCATTGTGCACAAGGTACCGTTCATCACATATTGGTCATGGCAGTGGAAAATGGGGCAGTTATTAACTCACTCTCTTGCCAGTTTGAAAAAGAGAAAAAAAATTCACTGAAAAGAATGTTATTGTGTAAGATTGCTGGCAGGGAGAATGTCTTTGAAAGTATTATTTGGAGGTATTTTTCTATATCCCATGTCATATTCTAAAACATAGTTTAAGGATCATTTATTTTTTCATCTTAATTTAGAGATAGGTATTTGGGTAAATCTGAATGCTGATCTTAACGTCTTTTCATTGCTTTGATAAGATTAAATAAACCTCACAAATAAAATTTTAAATACCATCAATACATTTTTTTATGTATCTGTATGTTGCCAGTGGTGAATTTAGCATAGTCAGAATTACATTTTTTTCTTTTCTTTTTTGTCTGCACTTTGCTATCACAGCTGTTGTAGTTTTCATCTTAAATCCAGAATTACTGTAAAAATGTTTCAAACAAAGTGTGCTATTGTAGGTCTCCAAAAGAAAATTCAGAAAGTGAGGAACCCAAAGAAATGATAAGAATACTTGCAATAAGGAAATACAAAATAAAAATGTATTTTTAAAGTATATAGGCAATTTTCTCATTCACATCCCTCCATTTTTATAACCCTGTGATAGTCTAGGCTCTCATCAGTTCTCACCTGTGCTATCTGGTCCTGCTGATCTGGGTTTTATCTCCCCCTACTCCAGGTTCTATCCAGATATTAAAGGTGACCTATCTAAAATACAGATCCAGCAAAGTCATCTCTTAATCTAGGAGTCATACAAAATCTCATTGCTACAAGAATAAATCCTGGGCTTCTCAGGGTGTGCCAGGCCTCTACCTCCACTGCTTCACCCCTCACTACTTCTTGTCCCTTCATGCTGCAGCTACATGCAGCCCTTTCTAGTTCCTTATATCCTCATATCCTCCCTGCCAGTTCTGTCTGCTCTTCCTTTAAGGACTCCTGGAGTCATGCCTCTCTCCCTGATTTTCTCTTGTGCATCCTCAGGTGCTCACCTTACCCACACCCTTCTTCAGGAACTGTTACCAGCTTCCTGGCTGTACTGCCCATGTTTCCGGCTGATCAAGCAACCTCCCCTGACCTCCCTAAGTTTCTGCATGCATCTCTTACCATTTTATTCAGCACACTGCCCCCACATTTATCTGATGATCCCCTAGCTTATCCCAGTAAGTTTTTGAGCCTCTCTAAAGCAGCAGCTATGCCAGATGATTCTGCCATGCAGCAGATGTGCAGTGAAGATTTGTTGAATGAATAATATGATCACAAACAAAAATTTTCTTTACCTTTAGATAACTGCTAATAAAATAAGTAGTGATGAACAGCACATCTGGTCATTCCTATTGTTATGTGCATGTATATGTGTGTGTCTGTTTCTTTAATAATTTGCTTCCTTGCTATTTGTTCAATATGTTCATTGAGGAAAAATTCCAGCCAGAATATAATCAAGACAGGTGCAGAGAATATAACCAAGACAGTCAAATCCCTCCATTTCTGGTGCTTACATTCTCTTTATTTCATAAAGTTATCTAAAGAAATTAGCACATGAACAAGAATGATTTTATGACATTTGCCAGTAAATGGAGACCTATTATGCTAAGTGAAATAAGCCAATCCCAAAAGTCAAATGTTTCCTCTAATATGTGGAAGCTAAAGCACAAAAGAGGGGAAGAATAGAAGTTCAATAGAGTAGACAGTGGGAAATGGAGTGAAGGGAGGGGGATAGGAAAAGGAAAGACAGTAGAATGAATCAGACATAATTTTCCTATGCACATATATGAAAACATCACAGTGAATCCATTCATGTATAGGCACAAGAATGGGGTCCTAACTAGAATAAGATATAATCCATGTTTGTATCATTATATCAAAATGTATCCTACTGTCATATATAAAAAGAACCAATAAATAAACAAATAAATAAATAGAAAAGGAGCTAACAATGTTTAAATATAAATAAAACATATTGTAGAGTAACCAGTAAGGCAAACAGAAGAATGTACTAGACACCTGGAACGATCTGTTTATCTCACCTGTAGGCCAGAAGCTCCCTTATAAGAGATAGTAGTATGACAGGCAGAATCTTCATCCACTCTTTTCTGAAAGATGTAAATAGCATAGCTATCTTAACCTTAAGAAGTCTTGACTCAGAATAGTCAGGACTGAGATAATTAAAACTGGGGTAACAGAAGAGTGAATCGCTTTTGTATCATATATCATGTATCGACAGTCACCTGTGAGTTGGAGCATGCTTCTTTGACACATGCTAGTTTTGCAGTCGAGTCCTAATTGATTTCTGTAAATGAGTGTGAATAATACCCAGACTCTCAGTTACTGCCTAGAGAGACCCAGTGCGTCAGATGCCAGAGGACAGGTAGCAGAGCTCACTTCTCCATGTGAGCAGTTATGAGTCTAACTGACATTGACTCCCACAGGCCCAGTCGACTCCTTTATCAGAGGCCTCTCTGGTGTCTTTTCCATGGGGCCAAAACTTTCCTCTAAACAGCTTTGAATGAGCTCAGGCCCTTGCATAAATTTTGACTAAGTACTCAGAATTCTGATCCATAGAGGCGATTTTATTTGAGCTTGAACAATTTACAGTGCAGGTATTCCCAGTGATCATCCTCAACCAGAGGGTAAGCTCAGGATGATGATGTGTCAATTTGGGGCAGACCTTCATTGTATAGACCCATCCTGAAGCATTAGCTTTACAATCAAACCCCCAAGTTTCAGAGTTTGCTTATGAACAGGGTTATTTAGTATTGCTTATTCAAAGATTTGTGAAATTCTTGCCAAGTATAACAACTTCTGTTTCCAGCCAGGTTGATGCTGTGGTTTTCTTTCTCATATAACTGAGCCAACAAGTTCAGTTTCAGCTTAAGGCCATTTGTAGTTTATGATTATAAAACCATATTAGCAGCATAATTCTTATCCTGCCATGGCAGGAAGGCTCCCAGTCTGCTGATAATTGCAACCTTAAAGGTATTACTTAAAAAGAAAGTGACATGGAGTAGGGGGTGGGGGAGTGGATTTCAAATCAACGGCTGGAAAAGTAACTCACTTAATAAGTGATGTTGAGATGACTATGATAGGGACACCTTTCTCCCTTTCATCTTAACCTAAATGATTACATGTTTGCAATGATTTCCAGTACAAATAAACTATAAAATCTATAAACATTTAAATGGTGTAGCTCTAGAAGAATCAGGAAAATAACTCTTATCAGTCATCATGAGAGATTTAGTCCTTCCAGAGTTCTCTTTGCAGCCCTCAGGACATCAGCAATATTCCCAGTGGTTGATGGGTAGGTCCAAAACTCCCCTCTGGAGTTACTAATTTGCTAATTATAGCATTTAATCTTCATAAGTTTTTTCATCTCACTGCATTTTGTCAGGATTGTTGTCTCCCTCAAGTTTATGGGGATATTTTTGGCTTCCTCTGTCCAGCTACTGCTGGAAAACAAGAAAAGAGACCAAAGTAATGAGGATGGGAAATTGTATGTCTTATGTCTCTTAAGGATAATGATGTGAGGATCTAGAAGGACGACAGGAAGACAGAAGCTGCACACTGGAGTCCTCATTCTGCCCGATTCTGTTGGAGGATTCTTAGTAACTGAAGTAAATTCTAAAACACCCTCAAGACTATTAAAATTAAATAATTAAAATTAATTACACTACCTGCCTTTGAGAAATTGGGGTTTAATAAATTCATATTGCTGATTATCTGACATCATCGTGGTTAACATGGTCCAACTCAACAAAGCTAGGGTTTTGCTTAGTAGAGAATCTGATTCCTCTAGCAGGATTTATTTTGGCTTTCTAATCCAAGACATCTTAATAGGAAAAGGGCCAGGTGAGAAGTCCCAAATAGAGGCTAATACTGTTTCCTGTGGGGAGAGGATTAGTTTAATGTGATGATATAGAATATGAAAGTCCTTTGCAGGTTAATTCATTTCACCTTTGCTACCTAAAATGTGTCCATAAATCCTTAAGTCCATATTTTTGTTCCCACACATTTTTAGTTTCTTATGCCATATTGTATTTCCCAGCTGGTCCAGGTATTCCAACACCACCTCTTTCCACTAGTCATTATCTTTGAGATGAACTTCTCTGATGCATTTAGAAACTGGTGCTCTTCATTTATCCTGAACATCAGTGTATTTGCATTCATAATAAAATTAGAAGATGAAGGGAGTCTGGAATTTTAGGTAGACTGAAGGATTTGTTACCTCACTTATTCCACATGCTGCTCAAACAATTCTGAGAGACTTGTCTTGGAACAATGATCAGTCAATCTTAGATCAGCCAGAAAGCTATGTATTCACCCTAAGCTTGAGGGTAGAATTGATCACCTGCAAATTTTTTTAAGTAAATAACCCAGTAAGTTTATTATAAAAGTGTATCTAACTGAACACAGAAGCTAAGGGGAAAAAATTTAAAAGGCCAAGATACCTTAATAGGTCCTAGCACTTAGGGCTGTAATTATATGAAACCCATCCTGAAAACCCCTTCATGCTAACTACTACTACTTCTCTCTTCCAAAAATGATCTCCCTATAGTGTAACCTGGCTCATGTCTGCTGAGAGGGCTTCCCAGGTACCTGTTGGGGTAAAAAGCTTGTCTCTGAAACCTTGTGTCCAGTGGCTAGAGGTCAGCTGTCTCCTCACCCCTTTCAGAAATACTGACTGGCTTTCCACCTCTTGTGAAGAACTTGCCTACCCTCTATAAGGCTCCTTCCATATTGCACTGTGACTTTCTACCTATCCTGCTGGACCTTCATTTGCATTTAACTTCAGTGTGGTTATTCTTTGGTCCCTTCATTCCCACCCAGCAGGACACATGCCACATGAGTGCTAAATAAGTACTTGGTAATTGATATGACAGATAGATAAGTATGTGGGTAGGGTAGGTGGGAGGGTGGGGGATGGATAAAATAAATGATCCAGAATCATCCCATATCAAAACTCCTAAACTCACAATATCGTAACCATAACCTTTCAACCTCCCAGTTTTCTACTTCTATCTATTTTCCAGTCTTAGTCTCCTCCAACAGACTGCTCCTGCCTTTACTTACTTTCTTTTCTTATTTGGGGTATTTCTTCTTCCTTAGTTCTGCTGTGCCCACATGGGAAATAAAAAACAGTCCTAGGTCAGTCTGTCAACTTTGCCTTCTCTTTGCCCCCTCCTATACCCTGTTCCAGGCAGTTGGGTATTATTAGAGGAAATTATAGTGGTTATAGGTTAGCATCAGCCAGACCAGTGTAGATGCAGGACCACCAACATTCAGGCAGACTAATTACCTCCCTCTCAATCCCCATAGAACTACTGGCAAGATTTTAATCTCCTTACCCTACTACTTCCTGTCTACTTAATAGAGAAAACAGAAGCCACCAGACAGGAACTTCCTTAACTTCCTGTGCTCTCCCCCCTGCCACCTGCAAACTTATCTGCATCCTTCCTTTTCTTCCTGCTTCCTGTCTCAAGGGATGAGGCAAGGCTCCTTCTCTCCCAAGGCCAATTCTTCTACTTTCTGCCCTCAGGATTTTCCTCCCTCCTATGTTTTCTAGGATGCTGACCCTCCCAATGGCCTCCCTCTTCCTCCTGCATCCATAACTATTTCCTCTATTTGGCACTCTTCACTCAGAGCAGAAACATGCTTCAGCATTTTTCTTTAAAAAACATTAAAAAAAAATAGCTACCACACTCCCTCTTCCCTTTCCATCATGACATCCAGCCTACATTAGAAACCAGTCTTCTCTCCCTTTCTCTACTTCCTGTGTCCCAGTCAATCACATTCAGTGTTTCCACCATTCAAGTAAAGTTTTTCACCTCCAGGTCATGAATGCCACCCAGGAGCTAAAGTCACTATACCAAAAGAATTAAAAATGTTTTTTCCTGTACTTGACTTCCCTGTAGTAGCATGTGACAATGTTGATTATACTTCTTGAAAATCCCACATTCTGTCATCTGTCTGGCATTGCTTTTCTGAGTTCCATCCTTCTTCCTCTTTGAGGATTTCTCTCTTTGCACCTAAATGTTGTTGTCATGGATTAACCTTCCACTGCCTTCTGTCTTGGATCTCCTCATCCACTTCCATGGATTAACTTACTACATTTCTATGCTGATGACAGCCAAATCTGATTTTCTGGTCCACAACTTTTATCAGCCTACTGAACATCTTTAGTTGGTTTTTTCCAAAGATACCTCAAATTCAGCATGTCCAAAACTGAGCTTTTAATCTCACCTCCATCCACTCCTGCCATGAATAGAAACCTGCAAAATTTCCTTGTCTTGTCACACTCATCCTCCATAACTAAACAGCCAGTTGCATGGTATTGCTTCAATTCAGGGAATTTTAACCAGAGGTGACTATCAGAATTACCTGGGGGTTTTCTTATTTAAGAGGTCTTGGATAGTCCCAAGGCTTTTCTATGTTGAACAATTTTATGTTCTAGCCATACTATACTGCATAAATTTGTCCAGCTATGCCTGTGCAATTTTAACAGTTATTTTTAAGATTCATTTAGACTTACAGAGGAGTTGCAAATATTCCCATGTAGCTGTCACCCAAGTATCCTTATGTTAACCTCCTATATAAACTGTAACATATCAATCAAAACTAAATTAATCTTGGGGCTGGGGATGTGGCTCAAGCAGTAGCACGTTCGCCTGGCATGCACGGGGCGCTGGGTTTGATCTCAGCACCCCATAAAAATAAAATAAAGATGTTGTGTCCACCGAAAACTAAAAAATAAATATTAAAAAATTATCTCTCTCTCTCTCTCTCTTTTAAAAATGAACTAAATTAATCTTGCCAAGACACTGTTAACACAAGATTTACTTGGATTTCACAATTTTTCCACTAATGTAATTTATTTTGGGGGTGGGTATCAGGGATTGAACTCAGAGGCACTCAACCACTGAGCCACATCCCAGTCCTATTTTGTATTTTCTTATTCAGAGACAGGGTCTCACTGAGTTGCTTAGCACCTTGCTTTTGCTGAGGTTGGCTTAGAACTCGCAATTCTCCTGCCTCAGCCTCACAAGCTGCTGGGATTATAGGCGTATGCCATTGTACCAGTCACTAATGTCATTTTTGTGTCCCAGGATCTCACATTCCATTTAACTGTCATGTGCCCATGACCTCGTACATGTACTTTATTCCCCAGAGCCTTTCCTTGCATTGCTTCTTCCCTCCCTTGGCTTCTCTCCCTTGCCTGTGGGGTGACCCTCTTATTCTCTAGGACTGAAGTCAGGTAGTCCTTCCTAGAAATACTTCTTTCCCTTCCCCAGAAGAGCTGCTATCCAGTGGTCTTCAGAGCTCTGAAATCAGTTCTAACAAACAAGCACCAAGGTTAGATAGGTAATAATGCCCTCAAGGACAGGGGCCGTGTCCATTTCCTTGTTACATTAGCAATGCTGAATTGAAGGACTGGCTAATAGTAGGAATTTATTAAATCACATATCTTACGAAATGGCACATATCGTGTTCCGGAACACTATTCATGACTGACCACTGTGGTGTCTTTCATGTGCCTAAGACAAGAGTCCCAAGTAGCCTAGCATATGATGTATCATTCACTGCTATTTTTACTGATTTCTATTATGAAAAATAAAAAAAGTATCTGTGAACAAGATATGTAATCCCTTGATTGAAGCTACCTCTGCTACTACAGAGCCTGCATTTTGATACTTCCTTAAGATTCTGAAGGAGCCTGTCCTCCTGGTCAGATCTGATTTCAGAACCATGTATGGTAAAATAGCTGGTTCTCATCTCCTTCCTCTTCTTTGTAGTAAATCAACTCCTAGCCATTTTAAGATGACTGCACAGATTCCAGATTATCAAAGCAAACAGAGAACTATCTAGTACTCTGACAGTGACATAGTTTTGTTCACCCAATCCGATAGCAACCTCAGAAGGCCTTGTTTTGCCTTAAAAGAACTGCTTGATTCATCCTTCCCTCAACCAACTACCATCACACAGCTATCACAACCTAGCAACACTTTAGCTGTGTTTTTTCTCCCATAAGAGAACCCTGAGTTTGGTGGGAAAAAATCCCTTTGCCAAAGCCAAAACAGTCCATATACAGGTGTTCCCCAGAATACAGATGATCCATATTTTACCACTCATCCAGTTTGGGAGTATAAGTGGATTTTACCATGATGAACAAAATCATCTCTCACTTTCATGAAGTAGAAGAATCTCAGAGCTACAGTTTGGTGCAGCCTCCCCAGTACTGATCCTATTTTCAGGGTTGAATATTTCCAGATAAAGAACCAGCAGTGCTAACCACACTTTCAGAGTCATTTCTGTGGCTTTATTGACTCAGTCTTTCACCTAACTGGGAGATTATTCATTCCCATTTGTTTCCTCCTTCTCCCACCTAGATGAACAATGTCTGGGGCATTCACCACTGACTCTTTTCATTCGCTGGCTTCTGCTAGTAAACTGTGCACTTCCTGTTAGGAGTCTAGGTAACCTTTTTGGCTGAAACCCTTGCTATCACCTGCCCCTGCCCTATAGGCCTACCTTGTGGAACCCTGTTTCTATTCTTTACTATTCTCTAACCCTATTTCCTTTCTAGAGTCCTGGCCCTCAAAGGACCGACCTCTTGTTCATTTTTTGTAATCTCGTGCTCCAGTGTCATGTCTCATCACTTATCTTCCCCTCTTACCCATTCCATCCAAGTCACATGATTCCTTTTTTTTTTCTCTTGAGTGGTTTCAGCATGTAGACCAGCCATTTCCCTGAAAGACTCATGTCCTTTTCTCTTTTGAAATCATTTCGCTTCTACATTACAACTCAGAGCTCTTTCCCAGGTGTCTCTCACATATATTCCTTTTTTTGGTAAGCGAACGTGTTTTAAACTTTCTTAACCATACAAAATGTTTCATATTTTATTTACAAATCAATAAATTTTAATTGCATTATATTTGAATTCAAAATGCGGTTAAAACAACCTTAGAAAGAGGCAATATTTTATAGTAGTTGTGAATACAAATCCTGAATCTGACAAGGACTACTCTTGTGACATTAGGTAAAACACATAAGCTCCTCAGGTTTGTAATATCCTGTTTCATAAGGTTGTTATGAGAAGAAAAGAGACACAAGTGCTTAGCAGTGCCTGACATACAATGTGTTCTCATAAACTGTAGCTCTCTGAGTTGTTAAGTCTAGTGCTTATATTATGTGTTAAGCATGCATGCTGAAAACCTCAAAGAAAAATAAGATATGCTATAGAAATTTCTGTATAATTTCTTAAACATTTCAGAAATTGATTAAAACCTGTCCAAAGAGTGGCTATATGTTTTTCTTTATTGAGTTGATAGGTAAAATTCTCTATTTACCCTCCCCCATCTCTCTGCATGGTCATACACACACACACACACACACACACACACACACAAATGCACACACACACACACATACCCCAGTGGTTTTGGTGGAAGGTCTTAAAATAACTTTTGTGTTGACCATACTTATTATTGTGTTTTGTACTTGAATGAGGGTGATAGAGTTTAGCTGCAAGAAGCTGTCAAGGTGTCATGTCCTAGGCTCAGATGCTTAGTTCCCCAGGAAGAAGGAGGAGGGAAGTAAAAAGATTAGATGAGGGAGTGGGGAAAATAAGAAATACGTGTAGGGTCAGAATTTCTGTGGACAGATGGAGCATATCAGACTAGGGCAGGCTGCAGTTCATAAGGAGGTAGCCTGGAAATTGCTGGGCAGCCTATCTGAGTTCAGTTTGTCATTAGACTTTAGTCACCGTAGGAAGTGGTGGTTAGATCTGTGGAAGACAAATAATGCTGGGGATGGGAGACCAGAGCATGCTTCTAACTCTATAGACCGATCCAGTTGGGGAATAGAGTAAATTTAGGGTGCTATGACTTGCTATGATGGCCCTGACACCAGGAACAAGAGTAGGTGGGGGGGGGGGCAGTGATCCAGGATTCCAGAACTTTGCTTTGCCCCAAGCACTTTTTCTGAAGAAAGCATTTGAAGTGTTCACTTTCTAATTATCCTTTAAAATATATGTGTGTATTTTATGCAGTCATCTGTCTATGCGAAGTAACCCACAGTAATAAAAGGAAGTATTTGGAGTTATAACACTAGAAGAGAATTATGGACGTTGTTTATTATGTTTGTATTGATACTCCTCTTATGAGGCAGATCTGCTAGTAAGAATATCTCATAATATTCTGATTTTGTTTCTGTAAATTCTTCCTAAAGACTAATTGAAAATAAGAATTTTTTTAAAATACACTTTGTGAATCATACAAAAGTCTCAAGCACAAGGGTTTCTGTGATTAAACTCCTGCCTGTTACCAGGAAAATACTTGAAGCAATTTAAATAAATAGAGTTCACATGAGTTTTGAAATTTATACCCCACACGTGCAAGGCCCTGAGTTCGATCCTCAGCATCACATAAAAATAAATAAATAAAACAAAGGTATTATGTCCAACTACAACTGGAAAATAGATATTTTTAAAAAAGGAAAGAAAGGGAGGGAAGGGAAGGGAAGGGAAGGGGGAAAAAGGAAGGAAGGAAGGAAGGGAGAAATTTATGCCCCAAAGAGGCTAAGCTCAAGCAGATCTATGTCTGTTAAAACTTTTTTTTTTTTTGGTGGGTACCGGGAATTGAACTCAGGGGCACTCAACCACTGAGCCATATCCCCAGCCCAATTTTGTATTTTTATTAGAGACAGGGTCCCACTGAGTTGCTTAGCACCTTGCTATTGCTGAGGCTGGCTTTAAACTTGCACTCCTCCTATCTCAGCCTCCCCAGCCACTGGTATTACACGCGTGCACCACAGTACCCGGCTACAACATTATTTTTTCTCAAAATTTTAATTTGTCATTTAAAAAGCAGCATACAAATAAACCAAAATTAGATAAAAACACCATACTCTCATTATTAAGATTATGTTAACCGTTAACCCCTTAGTGTGTATCCTTCTAGCTATATAGACTTTTAAAATAAATGATAACCAAGCATATATATTTATTTTAATATACTTTTTTTTTAACAATTAATGGCTTTTTTTCAATCACTAAATTCTTATCTCACTTAGAACTTAACTTTCAAATACCCACAAAAATATTTGGGCAATTCAGCATGCTTGTTCAAATCCAGGACCATCTGTTATATCAGGCTGTCTCTGAAGTGTTGATTACTCTAGAACAATCCCTTTGTTGACAACACTGACTTGAAGAGATGGGCCACACCTACTGTAGAAGGCACCACTTTCCCGGTTTGTCTTGATGCTTTTCTGTAGCGTTGTTCAGCATGTCGTTCCATTCCTGTGTTTCCTCTGGTGCCAGGTTAAACATCTTTGGTGACAATGCATTGTAGATGATGTGTGTCCCTGTGTTGCCTGCCTTGGTGTGATCACAGCCTGATCCCCCACATGCAGTTGTGTTTTTCCTCTTGCTAATAGGAAGTAATCTATGTGTTGGCATCACATGTGCATTCAGGTCCTCATCAACAATTCTCCTGCTGATTTTAGCAGTAAACAGCAGTCCTTAACTGAAGAAATAATTACAGTAGGGATATGATATTATATTTTCTGAATCTGTAATTTCTTTTACATTTGTTAGCCAACATTTTTTGTGAAGAAGAGATTTCCTTTGCATAGTGGGACTATTAGATTATCTGAAATACCTTTTCTTTAATTGCGGGTTTTCAAAGTACAGCTTTAACAGCTGACTCAGCTGAGATGTTGGAAAAATTTAAGCATTCTTTTTAAAAATCCTCTGGTCACTGCAAATATGATTTCTTGAGCATTTTCAGTGTATGAGGGACTGTGTTAAAGGCTTTATGTAATCTAATTCTTCTGACAAGATAATGAGGTTTTAGAGAAAGACAACAGAAGCTCTTGAGCAGTTAAGTAACTTGATAAGGTCTCTCACATTGGAAATGACAGCACTAGGATTTAAATTCAGATGGATCTGAGTCCATAATTTGTACTTAATTCTTTTTACACATTTTTGTTGCATTTTACTTAAAAGCCAAATTCTGCTTATAATGTTTTTTGGAATGTTTCCTTGTTCATAAATGGGTAGGAATGGAAATTTTGCTCAATAATTCTTAATGAAGTCTCTTTCCCCTCTTTTGTTTTTTTGTTTAAATATTTTAACAGTGTGAAGAAAACACAAACCTTCAGGATACTACCCGCTACCTCAAGCTTCCGTTTTCCAAGGGCATTTTCCTTGGGAATAATAATCAAGCCATGAAGGCAACAAAAGAGTCTTTTTGGATAACATCTTTTCTCTGTTCCACAAAACTCACACAAAATGGTAATGTATGATACAGTGTTATTTGAAAGCCTTTGTACCTAAGTGCATGTATGAATTTTGGTAAGAATATTCAACATGTACTACAGTTACATTTAAGAACTTTGCACTAGAAAAATTGTTGATCTGTTTAGGATTTCCAATAAAATGGAAACAGGGGTGACCCAATGATCAGTTGAATACGTGACATTTAAGGATTTCAAAATTATCCCAGTGTTGAAAATCAAGTACACAACTCCTCAAACAAATCATTAAAACCCAGCTGCATTTTTAAAAGAGACAACAACAACAAAAAAGTACCACCACCTTAATGTCTTGTTTTATAGCCCCATAAAGAGTGCTAATTGTAGGCTTTAGAATAAAGCCTGTTTTTTGTTTAATTAGATGGATATTGCTTTTCTGCTCTGGCATTACTTTTTATGTCAGTGATTGTTTAGCAAGTTATGATTAATAAAGCAAGCTTTTCTCCTTGGCAAATTGTTATGAAAACATGGTCTGTAATGAAAGAAGTAAATTAAACATTTTTTTTCAGTTTTTCATGGTTGCCATATAAGGCTCTTAGCTTGTACCCTGAATGCTATATTAATAAGTTAGATTCATTATACTGAGGAGAATCACTTCATAATAAGGTATTGTGTCTCATAGAACGCCACTGTGCCTGAACATTTGTTAGGTGTTATTACTTCTGTCTGTTGTGTCATGGAACATCCTTTGTAGAAGGAAGCATAGTTCTTCTCTTAGAACATAGTATCAGGAAAGAAGCAAAATATAGTAGTATATTGACCACTTTTTAAAATTCCACTCAATTTCAGCATGCATTTTGATAAGACACCAAGTTAAGTTGTCCTAGACTTCATCAGTATTTAGTGGTAAATGTTTACTTAAATAAAACCTCCATTGAGGAACGGGGTAGGCATGCAAAAAATGGAGGAACTTTGGGAAAAGGGGAGGGAGAACAGGGAGCAGGTATGGGGGCAGGAAAGACGGTGGAATGAGATGGATATCATTACCCTAGGTACATGTAGGACTGTACATATGGTATGATGCTACAATGTGTACAACCATAGAAATGTAAAATTGTGCTGCAGTTGTGTACAATGAAACAAAATGCAAATCCTGCTGTCATATCCCTAATTAAAATAAATAAATAAACATCCATTGACAAAACTCAGTGATTAAAAGGCATTAAGTTAAAACCTCAGGTATTTGTTATGAGGCCAATCTACTCCTGTGGAGGTTATATACATGACAAAATCAACCTGTTGTTGACTCTCTTAGACAAAATTTATGTTCATCCTACATGGATTAGGATGAATATAAAAAAATTCATCTTAATGAATAAAAAAAAATTGTATTTATCCTACATGTTATAGAGCTCATATTCACATTTAACTAAACATGCCTAGTAAAACATTTTAGGACCAAGTTAGTTAACTGTTCCATTGCTGTTATAACAGTTGCCACAAACCTGTTGGATTAAAACAACACAAATATATCACTTACAGTTTTAGAGATCAGGTATCTAAAATCAGTTTTACTAAGCTAAAATTAAAGTGTTTGGACACGATAGAGGAGAATACTTTTTCTTACCTTTTCTAGCTTCCAGAGGCTGCCTGCATTTATTAGCTCTTGGGCCTTCCCCCATCTTCTAAAGCCAGTAGTAGCATCTTCAAATTTCTCTCTTACCCTCTTCCATGTTTATAGGACCCTGGTGATTACATTTGACCAGAAAATCCAATATAATTTCCCTATTATAAGACTTTTAATCACATCTGTAAAGTCTCTCTTGCTCTGTAAGGTAAACAGTCGAATTTCTAGGAATTTGGATATGGAAATCTTTGGGGGGGGGCATTATTCTGCCCTCCATACAGATAAACCTAACAGTAGAGTCACTGACATCAAAATATTTGGCCATGCATCCTGAATTTGTTGTAGTTCAAGGATTTAGGATGTTAGGCAGAATTATGAACATAAGAAAGGGAGAACCAAGTGCTAAAAATTAGAAGTTGCTCCTTTGCAAAAGAAGAAAACATTTCCAGGTAAATTTAGAAAATAAACTATTCATGAAACCATTCTATTAAACATATCACTTTAGAGAAGCTGGATCAGAATTCCATGCAATATCTGGCTCATTTTTGGAGGCTTGATTATCATTTTGACTTTGATTAACCTTGTCAATGTAAGACAGCTCAAAATGAGCCAGGAAATGAATAGCATGCTTTAAGAGATGAGAAGGGAGAAGGAAGTCAGTTGATCTTTCTAAAATTTACATGCTGGACACACATCTCTGTGTAGAAGTAATCCACTTCCAAATTGGAATTAAATTGATATGTATTCATTTTGCTTCACTCAAAAAAATATACACATCACATTTCTACTACAATTGGACATTAACAAGTGATTCAGTCCCTAGAAGCATTTTCTTAGAGCAGATTTGCATTTCAGAATTCATTAAAGTCTATCTGCACTCTCTGTATAATATCCAGTATTGTTCATGGATAATGTGCCAAGGCCAGGACATTGTGCTGGACATCAGTGATTGCCAGAAGTAGAGATTTTAAGCAGGAGTGGGGTCATGTCATCCTCATATTTTATAGCTCTTATAGTATACTTAGTAAATGCTTCTTAAATGGAATATATGAAATCCATATTTTCAGATCATTGTTTCTCATGTGTAGCTAACTTATCTTCATATGATTAAAACAGACCTAGGAGGTGACAGTTTGCCTTAACTTTGAGTACTTGAATACACAATTGTGTTCATATAGATATAACTGCTGTGTGCTTTCATGTGCTCCTTTAAGAGCAGTCCCAATGGGATTGTCTGAACCACTATAGTTGGTTGTCAAGCTCTGCTCATGAGGCTCCTGATCCTCAGTGATTAGAAGGCATTAAGTAAACCTCAGGTTTACTGCCTCTGGGGATGCCACTATATGACCAGCAGAGCCACCCCTTACATTGGACAGAGCCCTGAACTACACAGCAACTGCTTCACTTGAAGGGGAAGGAAAAGAGAGCCAGGGGAAGGAGTGAGAGTGGGATGGGATGGGGTGGGAAGTGAGGAGTGAATGGCAGGGGAAATGTAATAGAAGTTTTTAAAAGAGAAGATATTAGGAATGGGAGGCATCCTGAAATTAGATGGGAGAAGAAGAAAGGAAGAAGAAGGAAGAAGCAAACTAGGGGATTAATAGAGCCCTGTCTCTGTCATTCATTGTTGGTCTCACTGTGGAAATATCTGATATTCTAAATAAAGCCAATCCATTTTTAAAAGGTTTCAATAGTATCCTCAGGATATCTGTATTAGAAAGTAATATTAAACATTTTCAGGATTTTTTTGGTTAGAAAACATCATAAATCTATTTCAAAATTGGTATTTCAAATATTTCTTCTTTTTCCTATTTTAAATCATCCTTCTCCTTTTCACTGTTGTAGATACACATTCCTAATTAGTACAGGTTGAGTATTCCTTGTCTGATATGCTTGGGACTAGAATTATTTCAGATATTAGGATTTTTTTATATTTTAAAATATTTACATATGCATAAGATATCTTGGGGATGAGACCCAAGTCCAAACACAGAATTTATTTAAGTTTCATGTATACCTTATATACATAAGCTAATGCTAATTATATACAATATTTTTAATGGTCCAGCATTTTGGCTATGATCTATCACAGGAGGTCACAACTTAAGTGACCCACAACTTAAGTGGATTTCCACTTATGGCATCATATTGGTGCTCAAAAAGTTTTGAATTTTGTAGTATTTTGGGATTTTGAATTTTCAGATTAGAGATGCTCCACTTGTAGCAAATTTTTTAGTAAAATCTTTTATGAAGATTTTCTCTCATCCTGTCTTTGGTGAAGTTGTTTCTCTTTCCTGTTAAGATTCTTGTGCTTTTTCACATTTCTGTTCAATCTGTATTTTCCTTCTCAACTACTTTCTTGATTTTTGTGAGGTTTAGGATTTTTTGATTCATTGTTAGTCTTTTTGTCTCTCAGCAAGTCCCATTTGGGTTTTTTCTGAAACAAGTGCTTTGAAGTGAATTTCTCACTATTCCACCTGGAAAATCCCTCCAGGCTTCTCTCTCAACCCTGCTGAGCCTGGAAGCCATCCCTGCTGGGCTTGCAGGGCTCAGGGCCCACAGGTAGTTTCAGAAGGGAAGGCAGTTGCAGAGCAGGGCACTGTGCTTACCCAGAATCCGGGGCAGAAGATAACCTATGAAATCTAGGAACTGGCACTCTCATGTCTGAGAACACTGGGCTTGTCATTATTGTGCAGTGACCTTTAAGTCCTGCAGGGTTTGGGCCACTTTGTCCATCAAGAAGACCTTTGATCTAGGCAAAGTTGGGTGCTAAGCGGAGTATTCATGTTTGGAGGTACAAACGTAAATAAAGGAGGTTCTCAGCCCCCAAGAAATTCTCATCTTACTAGGAAGAGGCACAAATAATTCAACAAACATTTGTCAGTCAGATACCTACTCTGTTCTTGCTATTGGGAGTACCATAGGGCCAAGCTTAGCTCTATTTTATATTGATGTTTATGGTCAGTTTGGGGCATTAACAAACAACTGTGATGGTAAGATAGGAGTTACTGTTAGGTGGAGTACATAGAAGAGATGATTAGCTAGGGATCTCAGGAAAGGCTTCTTGGATGAAGCGGCATTCAACCTGAAAACTAAAGGGTTAAGTAGGAGCAGGGAGGAATAATTAGAATATACTGAAATAAATGCTATCTTGGAGATGCCTGCAACTTAAATGGCCAGGAGGGGCAGCAACATGTTTAAGAACTCAACTTTTATCACTATTCTCTATAAAGGCAATTAATCTTTGTTTTTTATTTGAAAAGGTGATATGCTTGATCTTTTGAAATGGAGAACCCATCCAGACAAGATCACAGGCTGTCTCTCTAAATTAAAAGAAATTGATGGCTCGGAGATAGTAAAGGTACATGTTATTTCATTACCCATCTTGGAAACTTACAGAATAAAGAACATTTGGAGGGGAAGCACAAATAGTTTTTTATTCATTCATTTACTACTTCTTTATCCAATAGTTTCTGCAGGATACACTGGATACCCTATTTGGAATTTTAGATGAAAATTCCCAGAAATATGGGTCTAAAGTGTTTGATTCTTTGGTAAGTTCAAATTCACTCAATTATATTGTAATGATTGTATCTCTCAATCTTGACTTTCATGAGGCTGTTTTAGAGATGCAGTTGATAATGTGTTTATTTTTAATGGAACAAAAAAAAATCTCAATCTGCATTTGGTTTTAAAAAGCTCATTTTTTTTTTAGGTTCACATAATAAATTTGCTGCAAGATAGCAAATTTCACCACTTTAAACCTGTAATGGACACTTACATTGAGAGTCATTTTGCTGGGGCCCTTGCATACAGGTAAAGCCGTTTATCTTGTAATTCATTTAGAAGCAGTTCCTTTTGAGCTTGTCTAAGCAGAAGCAGCTGTATAGGAACATTTAAAGGGGGTGCAGGAAGAAATGAAGCACAGCATCTGAAGTGCCTCTTGAGACAATCTTTCTTCCTCACACACCCTTCTTTAATGGCTAGGACTGATTTTGGTTGAAAACAGAAAAAAAAAAACTTCCTGAATTCTGTCTCTGAGACCTAAAATATAAAGTATTTTCTTCTTGTCTCTATTTAACTTGATGTTTTTTAGTCAAAAATGTCTGGTTATTTCATTTCAAGGCTTCATTTAATTACTGTATTCCCTGATGATTATGGTTTTTTTTTTTTTTTGGTACTAGGATTGTATCCAGAGTCACTTAACCCTTGAGCCACATCCCCAGCCCTTTTTATATTTTATTTAGAGACAGGGTATCCTTAAATCCAGGGCCTTGCTAATTTGGTGAGGTTGGCATTGAACTTGTGATCTTCCTGCCTCAGCCTCCTGAGCTGGGATTACAGGTGTGCATCACTGCCCCTGAAGATTATCTTGAAGAAAGAGATACGGACAGGAAAAAATCTTTGCCTTCGTACCTGCTTGAAAGCATTCATTCATTCAGTTGTTAATATCTACCGAGTGCCTGCTTCATACTAGAGCTTTTATTTTGTTCTGATAATGTGAAGACTTGGTCTCTCTGGCCTCAAGTCATTTAGTTTCTGGAATCTACCCTTTGATGGCTGTTCCTCATTTCCCACCAACTTGGATGATGCAAGTAAGGTTTAGAGTGAATGAATAGTGCTTAGCTGGTGCCTTCTCCCAGGCAGCTTAGTTGACAATTGCCAGAAGGCAACTGCTTCTCTCTTTCAATCCTATAAATAACACCTTTCTAGTTTTGGGCCCTGTTTAAATATAACCCTGAAGTTCTGTTTCCTCACTCCAGTGCTGTCATTGCTTTGCTGTCCACATTTCTACCTTAAACCTTCAGCACCTGTGGGCATGTACATACACAATTCACCAGTTCCCAGAGGTGAGCTCAAAGATCCTGGGAGCAGATTTTTACCTGCCTCCCAATCTAAGTGACATATAAAGGTAGTAAGTAATCACATAAGTATTTGATCAGCTTGAGTATTTCTGACAATGACATATTATACTTAGGTCTCCAAAATTTCAATAAACTAAGATATTTTTGTAAGACTTTACCCTCTATCAGGGTGATTTACTGCTAAGGTGAAATGTAACAATAGGAATAGTTTTGAAATGTTGGCCTGCTCAACCTAACAATTTGGGTCCCAGTATAAGGAGGTCACTGCTTCTCACTGAAATTGTCATTGGAAGATAGAAGACAAGAGTATAATTTCTAATACTTCAAGTTGGCCAGGAAAGCAAGATAACCAGTCCTAACGAGACAGATAAGGCCTGTGCAATCTTCTCAAGCTGTAGGTGGTTGGGAATTTGCTGACATCTTTAAAATAGCACTTCCTGCAGCATCTACCTCCTAGCATGTCCGGATATTCTTTTCTGACCAATACAAAAATTCCTGTGTGATCTTTTCTTTAAAATGGCAACAAAGGTTAAAAAGGAAGCTGTTGCCCCTCCCAGAACAAAGTCAAAAGAAAGGCTTTGAAGGCCAAGAAGGCAGTGCTAAAAGACATCCACAGCCACATGAAAAGAAAAGACCCACACATTACCCACCTCCTACAGCACTGTAGCTCCAGAGGCAGCCCACATACCTTCAAAAGAGTGTCCCCAAAAGAAACATGCTTGACCATGCTGGCATCATGGAGTTCTCCCTGACCACTGAGTTGGCTAAGAGATACAAGACACACACCTGTGTTCATTGTGGAAGTCAAGGCTGAAAAGCACCAACTGACTGTGAAGTGGCTCTCTGGCATTGAATGTGACCAAGGTCAATATCCCATCAGTCCTAATGGAGTTCAGAAAAAGTCATATTTTCAAGAGGCTCTTGATTATGATGCTTTGAATATTGCCAGCAAAATTAGGATTATCTGAATGGATCCAGCTAGCAAACTCTTAGTATACATTTTTTTTAATCATTAAAAAAAAAAAAAAATCGTTGTGTGAACTGTTTCAAGAAATTAAGAACTGACCAAAGTTGAATGTGGCAAGAATGTAATCTTAAGTGTCCTAGGTTGTTTATTTGCTTTTTAAATTTTTGTTTTTTTTAATTTTTTTATTTGTTTTAATTAGTTATACACAACAGTAGAATGCACTTATATACTTTGATATATCATACATAGAAGGGATATAATTTCTCATTTTTCTGATTATATATATAGTAGAATCACATTGGTCATACAGTCACATACATACATAAAGTAATAATGTCTGCTTCATTCTACTGTCTTTCTTATCAACATACTTTACATACAAACAGAGATACAAAAATTGTGGTATATATGTGTATTAAGAATTGTAATACAAAAAAATAAAAAGAAGAAAAAGAACATTACCTTAGATTAAGTAGACGGAAGTGAAAGGAGGGGAAGGCAGGGGATGTGGGGATAAGAAATTTTTTGTTTCTTAAGGCTAAATCTACTTTGCTCCTCTAGAAACGTTTTCTAAGGTGCACTTTGGCAATAAGACTTATTATTTTTTTCATGGCATGAGAAATCCATGGGGGTGTAGCTTGGAGTTTCAGGTATTGCTTTTACTCTCTTTTGCCTGCAGCTGAAAGGTAATCCATCCATCTGCTCATGTGATCAGTGGGGAAGAAATCCCAGCTAGCAGTTGTTCAGGGTTAACTACAACATCCCTACTTCCAGCCACTTGCTTGGCCAGAATCCTTTTCTCCAGTATTTGTGTTCACTCCTTTGAGAGAGCATTGCCAGAAACAGGGTGGGGAATGGAATATGTTTAGATTAAGGGGAATTTCAAGGGGAGACAGCACATTTTCTCTCTTTAGCTTCAAAAAGGGGTAGTGACATTGATCTACAGGAAAATATTATATAGCAAATTGACAGAAAACTATGAGCCTCACAGGGAAATAAGATTCTTCATGATGCACATATCAGGTTTATTGGCATTTCATTGAAAGTTCAACCAGTTCTACTTTGTGCACATTTCTCCCTGTATTTTAGAGATCTCATCAAAGTTCTCAAGTGGTATGTGGACAGGATAACAGAAGCAGAGCGGCAAGAGCATATCCAGGAGGTGCTGAAGGTAATAGCATGCTGTTGAAAACAGATAATATATTCTAACAAAGCTGTGGCACCGTGATGCTTAAACTAATTGGTCTCCTCTACATAGACAGTAATTGGTGATGATATGTTACTGACATTCCAATTCAAGGATCTTAATCAGCTTATGCTGCTCCAGAGCTGATGAAATTCAAAAGGGACTTTGCCAGGCTTGTCCACTGGAACCTGCTCAGGATTGAATCCTTGCCTCTCTGGCCTCCTGGAAACTTGAAGTCAAATGCCTGAATGTCAGGGGGAAATGGCCTATGAAAGAAGACTGCACATGAGCAGTTAAGCTTAGAAGTTCCGGCTCTTGTTTCTGTCCACCTGACAGAGACCATCTGAGAATCATGCATCTTAAATTTTAAGAGAAAATAGGTTGTAGACCAAGGATCACAATAAGGAAACCTGAGGCTTCACTGGGTCTCATGGTTGATGCCGTTCCTATCTCTGGGCCTTATATATTCCATTGTATTTGGAGATACTAATGTCTGACTCATCAGTGTTCAAGGACAATACAAATTCTCAGTGGTCTAGGTCCCACCCTGGTAGTCTTCCTGTTGAGTATCATCCTATGTATTATAGGTAAAGTATTCATTTTAGGAAACAAGCATTGTATTCATTATGAATTTTTCATTTTGGTCTGCTTGAAGGTAAAATGCCAAGTAACAGGAGTACCTACCAAAGCAAAATCACTTTTTTTTTGTTATCAGGAATTGAACCCAGGGCTGCTTTACTACTGAACCACATCCCCAGACCTTTTTATTTTTTATTTTGAGATAGGGTCTAAGTTGCTTAGGTCCTCACTAAATTCCAAAATCACTTTTGAAAATCAGGTATCTCTTCATGGACCAAATCTAAAAAGCCATCTGAGGATCAAAAATATTCAGCATTCCTGAATTCAGCATTCGTTCAGAATTATAAAACATTTTAAATTTTCTGTATATTTATTAGACATCAGAGAAAAATGGCTCTTACCCCTACAAGTAAATACATTTAAAAATCTCACAGGACCTTGGTGTTTGAATCAGTAGTTGAAAAGTCTGATACTATGCCATGCTTTTTATGCTGTGTCATGGTTACATAAATACTCTTGGCCTCCTTTGAAGCTAACTTTTTAAACTTTTCCTTTTCAGGCACAAGAATACATTTTTAAATACATAGTTCAGTCCCGAAGGCTCTTTTCCCTTGCCACTGGTGGGCAAAATGAAGAGGAATTCCGCTGCTGCATTCAGGAGCTCCTTATGTCCGTCCGTTTCTTTCTTTCACAAGAGAGCAAAGGATCTGGAGCATTATCTCAGTCACAGGTAATTTTTTTTCCATCTCTGCTGAATGGAGGAAAACTGTGAATGTGATCTGGGTTTTCTTTTTTTGTTTTGTTGTTGTTGTTGTTGTTTTACACAGCAGCATAACTGAAATTCCCCACCAGAAATCCACAGCTCCACAGTTCATATTTATAGTCTGATCATCATTGTGAATAGACTTAAGCATCCCCAGCTCTGAGCACTAGCCTTCCCTAGATTGCCTTTCCCAGCCCTTCCTTCTGCTTAGAGGGGCTGTTGGTTGCCTGCTCCTTGTTTCAGTTACCAGGATGCATCCTGCTGGTCAGGCACATCACCATCAGCCTCAGGGGAGGAATTGTAAGAGAGCCAATCTATTGCAATTCTTTTCCCCAAGCCTGGCACTGCATTTTCATCTATTGAGAATCATTATATTGGACTTCACTAAACTGCATGTTGTTTTGTTTTGTTTTATTTAACTTGACTGTAATCATCCTGGGACTGACCTTGTAAGACCAGAGCTGAGTTCATGCTGCCAGGTTCTCTTACCAGGTGTAGCCTAACATATTGCTTTTTGTTTTTTTGTTTTAGAACAGGATCCATCTACTTTCCAAATAGCATGGCCTTGCACATGTTTCAAGAGATAATTCTGAATATCTTTCTCTATACTTTCTCAATCCTTCTTATGTACTTCTAATTCTAATGACTTGATTTCAAATCTGTCAGAAGAAGCAGGCTCTGTTCATCCTCTCGAGACCAGAGACTTTTAATCCTTGAGCACATATCAAGGGAGATGAGATCAAATTAGGTCCTTAATGGTTTTGACACAATTTGGTGACATGGGGCATTTGGAAGGCATAGTATATGATAGCAAAAACAGCAGAAGATAATAGAGCTGTGCTTTTTCTGACAGTTTATTGCTATTCTTGTCACATTCTCTTCTGTACAGTGATGGACTCATCTTCCATCTGGGAAAGGATACAACACAGGCTCTTTTAAATGTCATCTTGGCCTCTCTAGTCAACAGCACAATCACTGCACTTCAGGAACTTGCCAGAGACCTCAATATCAAATGCCCAGTAGCCAAACCCTACTTGAAGTAGTCAATATTTGAGAAGCATAATCCAGCAGGCTAACCACATGTTCCTTTAGAGTTCCCATCATGTTTCCGTTTCTACAAAAGCTATTCGTAACTTGAGTTTTCATCCTAAGATTTCTCTTTACTGGTTTCAGAGACAAAGTTTGCCTAATTTGAACCTGAAAAATATTTTCTTACTCTTAAGAGTAACCTTAATTCATGGGTTCTCACTTCCTAGGCATTCTAGAGGTTTCTAACCCCCTTTAAAGCTATCTTTACCTTAGTTGTATTTCTATTGAACCCTAACCATCCCCATAAGGTGACTCGGGCCACTGTGGTACTGCAGGGAGAGTAGTTCTGCTTTTATTTTTGTAACACACTGACTTCTATTGCTCTTGGTTATTGACATTCTATCTACAACCAAGTTTGAGAAACAACTTTGGCACCTTTCCAGAATTGTATTCGAACTGTGCGCGATGATACATGCCTGTAATCCCAGCAACTCAGGAGGTTGAAGCAGGAGGCTCACGAGTTCAAAGCCAGCCTCAGCAGCTTAGTGAGACACTATCTCTAATAAAATATTTTTAAAAGGGCTGGGGATGTGGCTCAGTAGTTAAGTGCCCTGGGTTCAATCCCTGTTACCAAATAAATAAATAAATATATAATCATATTTGATTTTTCCCTTAAATGCCAGATAAGACATAAAGCCAACTCCCAAAACATAATCATATTTGATTTTTTCCTAATCAAGAGATAATATACAAAATATGTGCAAGGCTTCTGAATATCTTTATAAATTTTTCTGAAGTCATTCTTTATTGTTTTGTACAATATCCTTTACCCCTAAATTTTGATGTGATAATTTTCTTTTTAGTTTGACGCTAAGAAAAAGCTCATATAAAATGATAGATTGGTGAGGGTTTTTTTAATATTTTTTAGTTGTCTATGGACCTTTATTTTATTTATTTATATGCAGTGCTGAGAATCTAATCCAGTACCTCACACATGCTAGGCCAGCACTCTACTGCTGGGCCACCACCCCAACACCCTAGAGTGATGAGTTTTTTAATGAATGCATGGCCCTCTATATTTTGGGAGGAAGGGGAAGGCCATACTTCTTTCCATATCAGGTTTCCTTGTGATCCCACACCTTTTTTCACAAAAGCAGGGTGTCACTCATCTGATTGATTCAGTGTGACCCTTTTCTGTTGTTGAATAACAAATGACCACAGCTTAATGACTTTAAATAATGCTCTTTTATGGGGTCATAATTCTGAAGATTGGATGTCTAGTCAGAGTTCACTGAGTTCTTTGCTGAAGGTCTCCCAAAGCTAAAATCAAGGAATTGGCTTTGATGTCTTATCTGGCGGCTTAGGAAAAGAATATGCTCTCAGGATTTTTTTTAGGCTGTTGGCAGAAATCTTTCCTTGTGTTTGTAAGACTGAGGTCCGCTTCCCTTGATGGCTGTGAGCTGGGGCATGGGAGATACTCTTAGCTTCTAGAACCACTGGCATTCTTCAGCATGTGCCTTCTCCATCTTCAAAGCCAGCAAACATATGCTGAATCCTTTTCATGCTTTGAATCTCTCTGATTGTTTCTGCTACCAGCCAGAGTAAACTCTGTTTTAAAGGTTTGTGATTAGGTTAGGTACATCTGTATAATCGATATTTTAAGGCCAACTGATTAGTAACCTTCATTACGTCTGCAAAATCCCATTTGCCTTATAGCATAATATAATTGTAAGAACAGTGGGAACAAAGGTCATTGGGGGTCTTCTTTGAATTCTCTCTATTACATCCAGAACCAAGGATATTCATGGCCTTGGTTTTTCTATCAGGTTGCCTTGAAGGTAGAAATCCAGTTTTCTTGATCAGTTTTGCATTTCTTCCATGGCTACAACTCAGGGCAGAGCCTACTCCTTTGAGACAGAGGAGCCATCCCAGCAATCTCTCAGATTGGATCAGTGGACAGCAGCCCCACATCTGTCTGTTCTGGTCCTAGTAAGGAGGTTCATTTAATGTCATGGCCACAGCCCAGCTCTGCAATGACACTTTCCTGGGTACCTCTGCCTTGGGCAGTACTAAGGGCTAACTCACTGGGGTAGCAATGGTTTTTGGTTTCCCATTCCACAGACAGACCCCTGCTCCAGGATCCCCTGAAAAAGAAAAGGAATGACAGAAGGTTAAAAGGCCCAAGATATCGCTGTAAATTCCTGCTGATTATTTTTCCCTATTTGTCTTGGCCACCAGGAAGGTCAAAACTAAATTGTACTTTTATTTTTATTTTCAGTAAAAACTCTTAGCTTGCCCTAGTACTTCTTTCTGTCCTTGTCATAAAGTCTTTGTTTCTTTATCCTTTTTAATAGTCTTATTACATATGTAATAATAAAAAAGTCAGGTACTTTTTTGAAGTAAAAAAGATGTAAATAAAGAATTAAGGGATAAATTAAAGGGTACATGAAGAAAATCAACTTATTTGACGTTTTAGTAATCTGAAAACTAGGCTCATTTTATTTCATTTCATTTGTATTTTACTTCATTCATATGACTCAGCTCTTTGCAGAGTACATTGAAAGTTATATAAATATAGTCTTTAACAGAGATTACCAAGTTATTGACTTTAAGTAAGAAGTAAATTATAATTTTTAAGAGTCAAGAGCATAATCGTTAGCTCTTTGAATTTGAATCATCAGCACATGTAGACAGCACTCAGTTTCCATGGCGTTAACTTTCCCTGGCTGGGCAGCCAGTGAGCTCTGTAGGCTCAATATAGTGGAAACCTGTGCCGGCTTCCCTCACTGACTGCAGTTAAGGCTGATTGACAGCTCCTTCCATTGCCTTCTGTTTATGGAATTTACAAGAGCTGAGTTTGTTTTGATGTTCAGTCGTAGCCCGATTTTTTAAGTTATGTCTCTCAGGAGTTGACATTGGCATCCATTTTTTCCATATAAAATGATCATAAGCTTCCTTTATTGACCAAAAAATAATTGTTCTTAGTCTTTACATACACTTTTTGGTTTATAATAGATCATGAAGTGATGCAAGAGATTGTTCAATGATCTTTTTTATTTTACAAGTGGTAAAACTAAAATGACTTTCCAAAGTCACAGTGTTGATTAGAAAACAAGTTAGTACTTTATTTAACCTGAGCTTTCTGCCCTGCCCTGTGTTTTCTCTTAAATCATAAATTGAATGTTTTAGGGAATCGATATGTTCAGCCTCTTAGAGATAAATGAGATTAAAATGACCATTTCAGAAAGCTTTGCCAAAACAGAATGAAATCCAAGTGACTGCAATCCAGGTCTTAGTAATGCATTCATTCTCTTCTGTCACGTTGTCTTTTACTGATTCTGTGGGGATTTTGCCAATCATTTTGCTAGTGTGATTTTTAGATTCTCTTAGTTTTTATTATGTTGTTTCTTTGCATATTCCTAAAAACTTTCTTCTGTCACAGATCTTTTGCCTTTTTAGTTTTGGTAACAGAAATATTTTGTATTCATGTTCCTTCCATTTTAAAATACTGTCACAATTCTCATGATTTATCAGGGAATTGATTTAAATTTCTCTTCTCTTCAAGGCTGTGTTTCTGAGTTCCTTCCCAGCAGTGTACTCAGAGCTGCTGAAGCTCTTCGATGTTCGGGAAGTAGCCAACTTGGTGCAGGACACCCTGGGTAGCCTGCCCACCATCATGCACGTGGATGATTCCCTGCAGGCCATTAAGCTGCAGTGCATTGGCAAAACTGTGGAAAGCCAGCTTTATACCAATCCAGGTAGGCTGAGTTCCAGATAAAATTATGTCTCTAGAAGACCATTATATACCTAGTTTGTGGTCAGCAGAAAATGTTTTTTAAAAAATTAAATCACTTTCTCAAAACATTGTAATTTGTATGACAGATTTATTTAGTGGTCAAATATAAAAGCATGACTTATAAAACATTATTTCTAGAAAGAATGAACGAGACACAGTGGTGTATGCCTATAGTCCCAGATCCTCAGGAGGTTGTGACTAGAGGATCACCTAAGCCCCAGAGTTGAGGCCAGCCTAGGCAACAACAGTAAGATCCTGTCTCAAAAGAAATATAAAGGGATTTAGTTCAGTGTAGCATGTACCAGGTCCTGGGTTCAACCCANAAAAAAAAAAAAAAAAAAAAAAAAAAAAAAAAAAGGAAGAAAGAATGAAAACTAATGATTAAATGTTTTATTCTAATCATAACTACTTGTAATGTAACGTGATTTTTGGGGGACTTTTTTTTTTCTAGATTGTTTTTAATGTCAATAAAAATGTAACATTTCCTTCAGAGGTTTTCATAAGCACCCATATGATCCTCGTTTTATCTCTTGTTTTTCAAAGTTTTCAATTGATTTTTGTCCTGACTAAAACTATATGGAAGTTTTATGTGCTGTCATTTTTTATTTTATCTCAATAGCAAGTAATGTTACTAAATTGATTTTGTCATAATTTCTGTTACATAATCCCATTGCTTCTTGATTTCTTCTCATTTTTTTCCTAAAGTAAATAAGAGTAAATCCCCACCTACTTCATCAGCTTCATTAAGTAAAAAATCTTTTTATAGATTCTAAGAATCATTTCTCCACATGAATACATATATGTATGCATACATAATTCTTTTGAAATAGGATTTCCAATATACTAAACAAACCTTTTTTACATTATTTTATCATAAAATGTAATGAACTGACAAACAAGAATAGAGCATAATATGAATAAATCATAAAACATCTTAACATCAGATATCTGATTTAGGACTTTTATCAAGAAATTTATCAGAGGCTGGGGTTATGGCTCAGTGATAGAGCACTTGCCTAGCACATGTGAGGGGCTGGGTTGGATCCTTACCACCACATAAAGATAAATAAATAAAGATATTATGTTCATCTATTACTAAAAAAAAATACTTTAAAAAAAAAAAGAAAGATGGGCTGGGACTGTAGCTCGGTGGTAAAACTTGCCTCACATGTGTGAGGCACAGGCTTCGATCCTCAACATCCCATAAATATAAATAAATATACTGTGTGTTCATCTACAAATAAATAAATATTTAAAAAAAGAAAGAAAGAAATTTATCATAGATGTACTCAAGGTCTCCTGTGTGTACTTTCACTTTCTTCATACAAATTTCTAGAATATCAGAGATTCTGGTTCCTATATTCTAGACATTTATTACATAATTACAAAAACAGATTGTATCCGTTTTTTCTTTCCTGATTTTTTTTTTTATCTTTTTGTCCTATAAAGATAACATTCATGTTGTATGTAATTCTTTGGAGTGCTTTTTATGATTTTAGTAGTATACTTTTATATCACTGTTGTATCTTATTATACTGAAATAATACATCATATTTAATTTATTGTTTTTTCCAATTGGTGAACTTCTCCCCTTTAAAAAAAAAAAAAAAAAAAAACCTCACCCTAGAGAAAAGATTTTTTTGTGGCGTTTTTCAAACTGCTCCTCAGAGTCCTCAGGATTCTGTTGCAAGGGTCTAGAACTCCTCCAGGGTTGGGTAGATAAGTGCAGAAGTGCAGAGTAGATGAGGTTCCCAGCCAGACTCCCCAGTCTAACTCAGGCACCAACTCTGCCTCACCAAACTAAGGAAAGTTTGTTGCTGTCTCTGATTTCTGCCATATTTGATTTCTGCCATATTTCTCCCATACTGACCAGATAAGTTTTTGTTAGGTTAAACTCTCATAAAATAGTCATTCAGGTAATCAAGATAGTTTTAAAGTGTAAGGAACTTATTTGGGGGAATTGTGTTCATTTATGCTTCTGTGAGATTTGCTCTGTATATGGCCCTGTTTCCTGTTTCTAAACCCCACAGGCAGTATAGAAAGCAAGACTAGATAGATTGTAAAGACAAGAAACTGCAACCTTCCAGGAATAAAAATACTGAATCTTTGTGGAAGTAGATGAGAGTATTTATTTATTGCCCAGTGAAGGGCAAAAGGACTTATGATGCAGGATATGTAGATTCTGCAAGGTCTGAGCCAAGCCCTGAAGGAGAGGCTCTGGGTCAAGGTTGTGAGGTCAGTGATTGTGGTATGGTGGCATGGAAAAGGACAAGGGGGCAGGGAATGTATAGGATGCTCCCCTTGGAGGAGGATGATGGAGAAGCAAAAGCAGCTCACAGTCAACATGAGAGGAAAAGCTTTCATGCCCCTGCAGGGCAGGGCTTGACTTGATGTTCACTAACTCATCGCTGAAGAAACAGAGACTGCCATGTATAATTAGAAGGGCACAGCGCATCAGAAGGAAGCCTGTCTTCACGGAGAAAAACAGCAAGTGACCTGAAGGCCTTCCAGGGCTCAAACTCCCTTGTTTAAATCACGTGGGTCTGTGCATTAGTGTTTGGGAAACCTGGAAAGGGTTTCTGTGTCAGTAACCTTGAATCTAAGGGATAGATGAGCATATTTTTCTTTTCCAGTTGAAAGAGGAGATTTTTATAAGGAAAATAAAATGTGCAGTGAAAAAAGCTGACCCTACAAATGTTGTGAAGAAAAAGGATGTGTTGTCTTGGATGGTGGTTAGAAGACTATTCAAGTGGAGGTGGAAGAAGAGGGTCAATATAAAACTGTGTAATTAGGGCACGGTGGGGATGCAAAGAACCCTAGTGCAAGAACTCCCGGGATAAGCCCACTCCAAATAATGGGTAAAAGATAAAGCCTAAGACTTTTGACTTCTAAAACAAAATACAACACATTCCTAGGATAGAGGAAACATTTTTTTAGAGAGAATTTGGGATTAGATGCCCTAGTTTCCCCAAAGGGACTATATCCAAATAACGAGAAATAGGTACATTTTTTTTTCTTTTACCCTAAAGAGATGAACAGGTATAGAAAGACTCGTGTTTTGGAGATAGTTGTGCTAAGGTACTTTCCCATTGCTGCTGTGTTTTAGTCCGCTTTTTCACTGCTGTGACTAAAAGACCTGGCCAGAACAACTGTAGAGAAGGAAACGTTTATTTGCAGGCTCATGGTTTCAGAGGTCTCAGTCCATGGACAGCTGGTTCCATTCCTCGGGGCTTAAGGTGTGGCAGAACATCATGGCAGAAGAGTTTACAGGAGGGAAGCAGCTCTCATGTTGATCAGAAGGCAGAGAGAGAGGCTTCGCTCACCAGATACAAAATATATACCCAAAGCCACACCTCCATTCCCACCATCTCCAGCCACACTTCACCTGCCTTCAGCCACCATCCAATTAATCTCATCAATGGATTAATTCATTGATTGGATTTTAGTGGTAGTGTGGGATTAAGATTATCATGACCCTGTCATTTTTCCTCTAAACCTTTTTCATTGTCTCACACGTGAGCTTCGTGGGGACACTTCACATTCAAGCTATAACACATTGTAACAGCAACCACAAACTTAGTGGCTTTGAACAACAAAATTTTCTTATCTTCTTATTAACGTAGAATAGAACTCTGGTTCTCATTGGGCAAAACTCAGGATTGCCAGACAGTATTTCTTTTTGGAGGTCTAAGGAACCATTCATTTTCTTTTCTTAGTTTTTAAAGACCACTTGCATCCCTTGGCTCATGGTCCACTTCTTTCCTCTTCAAGGTCAACTGCACCGCATCTCCAGATCTCTAACTCTGGTTCTTTTGGCTCTTTCATGTATGATGATCCCTGAGATTGCATGGGCCCCTATGTATGTCCAGGATAATTCCTCATCTTGATATCTTTAATTCAAGTGTATCTGCAAAGTTTCTTTATCCATAACACAGTTCATAGGGTCCAGAAAATTAGGATATGGACACATTTAGGGGATTGCATTCTGCTTACCACACATGCATAGAGGAGACAGATTCAAAAAGCAGTGTGATGCATCAATGTTTATAGCAGCTCAATTCATAATGACTAAACTATGGAACCAAACTAGGGGCCCTTCAACAGATGAATGAATAAAGAAAATTTAGAATATATACACAATGGAATATTACTCAGCCTTTAAGAATGAAATTATGGCATTTGCTGGTAAATGGATGGAGCTGGAAAATATCATGCTAAGCAAAATAAGCCAATCCTAAAGAATCAAAGGCTCAATGTTTTCTCTGATAATCAGATGCTACTTCAAGATAAGGGTGTGGGGGAGTAAGAAAGAATAGAGGTACTTTGAATTAGACAGAAGGGAGTGAAGGGAGGTGAGGGAGTATGAAGAGAAGAAGGATAATAGAATGAATTGGACATTATGACCCTATGTGCATATATGGTTACATGACCTGTGTAACTCTACATCACAACCAGGAGACTGAGAAGTTATACTCCATTTATGTATAATGTGTCAAAACGCATTCTACTGTCATGTATAACTAATTAGAACAAATAAAAATATTTTTTAAAAAGTAGAAAAATAGAATTCAGACTAAAAACAAACTAAAAGCAGTGTGATGGCTAAGCTCCATATAAGAAGGTAAAAACCAGAAATATAAGATCATGTTTCTTTATTGAAAGCAAAAGAAATGAAAGAGAAGTGCTACAGTTGTGTGAGAATACACATCCTGATCAGATAGACATTAAAATGATGATTTCCTGATTAAAATTATAAATCAGAAATGAGGGGCAAGATAAAATAGGAATAAAGACATTATAAGGAATCAGCTGAATCCATATACAGCTAAAAATAAGAATCTGAGAAAGTGACCCCATTTTCTTATAGGTTTATATTATCCAGAGAAAGTAGTAGAGAGCACAATTAGCCTACGTTTTAAGAAAATTTAATACATTTTGAAGAAAATGACTTTTGATGTATAAGCCCACCAAGAGAGATCTAAGAAGTTCTAAAAGTTAATTTTGTACTAGAATCCAATATTAGGCATGGTTCTCCAGAGAACCAGAACCACTCTGATATATGTACATATAGAAAGTGATCTATTATAAGGAACTGGTTCACATGATTATGGAAGCTGAGGAATTCCAAAATCTTGGTAAGCAGGAAACTAATGATATTGCTCCAGTCCAAGACCCAAGGTCTGAGAAGCCAGAGAACCAATAGTGTAAGTTCCAGTCTGGGTCCAAGTCCAAAGGCAGGAGAAAACCAATGCCCCAGCTCAAACTCAGCCAGGCAGAGAAATGTTCCCTTCCTCAGCCTTTTGTTCTATCAGGCCTTCAGCAGATTGGATGAGGTTCAGTCCCCTTGAGGAGGACAACTCTGCTTTATCCAACCTACCAATTCCAATATTGGTCTCCTCCAGAAACACCCTAAGAGACACACCCCAAATATTGTTTAACCAAATATATGAGCATCCCATCTGCATGACTGCAAATTATTCCCAGTTGAGTTTAGATTAGAAGTTAACATAGAGAAATGATGAAAGAAGGACACATACTAAAGTTAATACCAAAAATAGGAAATGAAATATTATCATGGGAAGATGCAAGCCAGATGGAGTTAAGGGTCATTGAGCAACTTCATGGTTGGGCAAAGCAGTCAGGAAGACTGAATCATCCCTCAGTAGCAGTACCAAGGTTAGACCCCTAGGGCGTCTAACCCAAACTGAAGGACATAGCTAACATTTGGAACGTGAGTAGTTGGTATTCAGTATCTAAATCACCTGGGGTCCAGGCAGTTTTATTTTAGGCATTAAAAATTGGTGACTCATTTTCCCCTTTTTTGCCCGCATTTTAATCTTTTTGTTTCTTGAAGGCCAGGAATAAAAGGGTCTGATGCATTTATTTGATGCATAGAGATTGGGAGGAAGAAGGAAGCATGGATGCTGGGAGCAGAAACAGGTAGTTTAGGGCATAGTAGTCACAGGTAAGGGGCAAAATCTAGGCTTTGCAAGGTCAGATTCTGCTAGAGCTGTGGGTTTGACATTCACTTTGCATTTGTCCCCATTACGTGGTACATAATGATTTATTTATCAGAGATCTGCAGTCACTGCTGAGCTTTTTCTTGCTAAGAAAAAATTATATATATATATATATTTCTGCTTGGGCATTATTGAGCAACTTGTTAAGCAAAACCCAGTGCAGAAAATAGAAATAAGTATAAAAACCTAATGCATTTAGCATGTGCCATTGGTGAGAAGTATGCTGGGGTTGCTTACTTTTGTCTAGAGACTAAAAAATCGAATGTTTTATGGTAGGGATTTTGTTAAGAAAGTGATGAAATATATGTGTGTGGGTGTGGGTGTGGGTGTATGTGTGTGGCTTTTTGCTAAAAACTCCCTAGTCATCATGCCCAATTTTATAGATTTGAAACAAGGCTGCAATAGAAAATAAGGAAAGGGTGAGGGGATAAAGTAGAGTACTAGACTATTTTTAAGTATGTTTAAGGGATGTTTGATTAGGTTTATCTTTTAATTTCATAACTTCAAAAATAATATCATACTGCCATTGATGGTCTCCCATCCATTAGTAACTTGCATTTCTTAGAACTGTAGTTCATGTGCAGTTTAGTGTTGGTTTTATTGCGCTGCAAATGATTAGATATCTTTCGCAACTGAAAATGCCATTTGTTTAAAACCATGGGCTGACAGAGTTCTCAAATTTGTACTTCTAGGCCAGATCTCACCTCTGAGCTCCAAACCTAAATATCCGGCTGTCCTCTCAGCGTCTCCATATGGATGTCTCCATAGGCTTTTCAAACTTGGTGTGTCTAAAATGGAAGCCTCAGGATTTTTCTTTCTAAGCTTATGTCACTGTGTCTCTGTAGATGGCAACACCATCCACCTAGAAACCTCAAAGTCATTCTTGAAACTTCCTTGTCCCATTTTCCCTTTATCTGCACCCAAAACCCAGGCTTCCTGGGTGCCTCCATAGCATCTCTCACATCAGGTCCCTTCTTCCCACCCTGCTTGCCCCTCTCTAGTCCAGACTGTCCCTGGCTTGAACTGCCTCCATCCTTCTACACTCACTTCCCATAGCTCCTTCTTCCTATCTACTATGTAGCCAATGTGGCCTTTGGAAACATCACCAGACCCAGCTCCTCACTCTCAACCCACTTGTTTTTTTCCGTTTGGGGGGCATGCTTCAGAACTGATTTCTAGGCTTATGATCTGGCCCTGGCACATACCTCTACTTATGTCCTTGTCTCCTTGCTCTATCTGGAATCCACTTTCTTCAGCTCCTTCTGACCCTTGTTTATCTCCAACTTCAGGGCTCAGTTAAACTTTCCTTTTCTCAAGAGATCTCCTTTCTACACTGTTCACCCCCATTACCACTCTCAGCATACTGTGTTTTGTTTCTAGATTGCCCAATACAATTATTTTTTTAATTATTTATTTATTTTTTTAAGTTGTTGATGGACCTTTATTTTATTCATTTATTCATATGCGGTGCTGAGAATCAAACCCAGTGCCTCACACATGCTACGCAAGTGCTCTACCACTGAGCCACAACCCCAGCCCACCAATACAACTCTTAACTAAATGAAGAATTGCATATTCAGTTATTTAATGTCCATCTCCCTCCCCCACACCAGAAGGGAAGCACCAGAGAACAGGTGATTTATTTACCCAGATCACAATTGTGTTTCCCATTTCCACAATACTGACAGGTGAGTAGCAGCTTGGCAGATGTTTCTTGAGTATATACTCTGTACTGGGTCATGGAGTTAGGATTAGGATACAATAGTTAAAAATACTGAAGAAATGATGTATATTAAAAGAGATGGAGAAGAAAAAGGAAATCTTATTGGAAAAGCAACTTCTGAGCTAGGAATGAGCTTGAGAACAGTGGGGGTAGAGGTAGGAGTTCCAAGCCAGTAGAGGGCACAGTTGACATAAGTAATAGTGCACATAGCATCAATTTTGCATTCACGGTTCAACTGAAGCCAGTGGGTGAGATCTATAAGCTAGAGACACAGATCATCCTTAGAGCTGCACTCTTGTTTTCCTTTTTATCCCAACATAGTCTAAATCTGCAGTGCTTCACATTCTGAGTGTGTGCTGTCTGTACTCTAGCCATAGGGAGGTCTTTTCTCAGGTTTGCACTATCTCTGACTTTGGCAGTTTATGTCCCAGTGGCTTTGATCTGAGTTCAGGCTTTTGTTGCTCTGGTGCTTCTCTGCAGTTAGCAGCTCTGCTATTTGCAAAGTTGTATGGTATTGAATGCTCCCTTTCCCTCCCTCCTAAGGCAGCCACACAGCAGCTGCCTTGGTGTCCTGCTGACACCCAGCCCCTACCTAGGCCCAGTTTGTGCAAAGAGATAGGTAACTCTCTGTTCCACATGGGACTCTCAGGCAACAAAGCTTGTTGATAGAGGAGGCAAAGGTACACTTCCTCACAATGAAACTAAAGGAAAACTCCTATCAATATTTCTCTACCTACTAATCCCATGCCCTTGGGGAGTTACAGTGGGGAGCTGGCTTTATGTACTACAGGCAAAGCAAAAAGTAAATGAGACATTCCCTTATCCATTCAAGGGAGACAATATAGTGATCTTTACCTGGGCCATGGAATAAATGTAGTGACACTTTAAAGGGCAGAATCTGCATGACAGATTGTTTTGATAAATGTGTGGAAGATTAGTGTATGTTCAACTACAGGGGATTTTTTTTTTTCTTTTTTTTTTTTTTAGTTATTTGAGAGGATCCTACTTGATGGGTCCAAATGTTAACATTTAAAGGTAAGAATTAGCATTTCAGCCAGTCAGCTTATTTGGCATTTACCTGCTGATTCTATTATTTGCCGACTGACATTACCCTAGTAATGAAGAAAAAGCAAACCTGCAGACTAGATATTCACGTATTTCTTTCTTAATACACTATATACAAATTATTTGTCTGTGTTCTTGCAGAAGATATTTTTTTAACAGTTGGCTGCCAATTGAATTTTTAGAAATCAAACTCAACTAGCTGCAGGAACAGATCAAATAAGCGTTAGCTTCCTTTCTAATTAAATATCACCAGACAGTAATTCCTGGCTCTGCAGCTTTCAGTCTCTTTTTCCTGGTTTTTTTTGTCCAGCAATTGCTTTGTAAGTAAGTGAAGTTACTGATGAGAGTCACTGTTTAAAGGAGGCTTCAATGAATGATTTTACAAGTTTGGATTTTAATAAAAGTATGAATGCTTGGCCCTTATGTCACTGGGTTTTTGTGGTAAATCTAATTCCAAATGTCCTTTTTTGAATGGCCTACTTTCAGCATAAAAAGAAATATGAGACTCCAAACCTAACTCCTAAAATGAATCAAAAAAGATAATAAATCAGTCAAAAACTGATAAAGGCACTTTCCCAGTTGTTTATACCTTATTTGTAGTCCTTATGATTTTAATTAGTATGTAGAATCGCATATTCTTTTACTCACGGATGTAACATAATCGGTAAATTTCATTCCTCATTACCTCTCTTTTCTCTTTCTTCCTCTTTCCCTTTGACCCCCTTCCTCTACTATAATGGTCTCCCTTCTATTTTCAGGAAATCCTTTTTTTCCCCTTTTTTTCTCTAGCTTCTACATGTGAGAAAAAAATGTATGGCCCTTGACTTTCTGAATCTGATTTATTTTGCATAACATAATGCCTACCAGTTCCATGTGTTTTCCTGAAAATGATATAATTTTATTCTTCTTTAAATACTGAATAGAACTCCATTGTGTATACCTACCATATTTTTTAGGCTGGTTCTATAACTTTGCTATTGTGAATTTTGCTGCTATAAACATGGGTATGCATTTGTCACTCTAGTAGCCTGCTATGATGACTTTAATTCTTTTGGGTAAACACCAAAGAGTTGAATAGCTGGGTCATATGGTAGTTCCATGCCTAGTCTTTTGAGGACCTTCTGTATTGATTACCATAGGGGTTGTACTAATTTACAACCCCATCAACAGTGTATAAGGGTTCCTTTTTCCCTGCATTCTTGCTAGCATTTGTTATTATTTGTATTCTTAATGACTATCATTCTAAGTGCGATGAAATCTCAGTGTGATTTTTATTTGCCTTTTCCTGATTGCTGAAGATGTTGAACATTTTTTCATTTATCTGTTGACCATTTTTGTTTCTTCCTTTGAGAAATGTCTGATTAGTTCATTTGCCTGTTTATTGATTGAGTTATTGCATTTTTTGGTTCTTCATATACTCTGAATATTAATCCTCTGTCAGAAGAATAGCTGGCAAAGGTGTTCTCCCATCTATAAGTAGTCTCTTCTCTCTGTTAATTGTTTCCTGTGTTGTGTAGAAGCTTTTTAATTTGATGCCATCTCATTTATTAATTCTTGGTATTATTTACTGAGCATAAGAGGTCATTGAAGAAGTTATTTCCTATGCCAATGTGTTGGAGGGTTGACCTTCTGTTTTCTTCTGGCAGTTGCAAAGTTTCTGGTCTTTGATTTATAGGTCTTTGATCCACCTAGAGTTGAATTTTGTGCAGGGTGAGAGATAGGGATCTATTTTTGTTCTCCTACATATGGATATCCAATTTTCCCAGCACCATTATTGTTATAGACACTGTCTTTTCTCTAATTTTTTTTTGTGTGTGTGGCTAAAAAACATGCATCAGATGACTGTTTTTGTGTGGGTTTGTCCGTGTATCTTAATTACCACTTACATAGTACTCACTATGTTCCAAGTACTGTTAGCTCATATCATCTTTTAGACAATCTCAAGAGGAGGTACCATTGTTATCCCCATTTTACAGATGAAAAGATTGAGGCACAGAGAAGTCAAGGGAATGGCCCAAGATCACACAATTAATATTTGACACAGTTAGAATTAAAATCTCATTCTGATTCTAGGGTCCATGAATAGAAAAAAAGGAATCAAATAGGAACCTTGAACAGAGTCCATGGTGCAAGTAAAATGGAATTTTAAATTTTGATGAATTCCAGTCATCACTTACCTTTTTTGATAGTTTGTAGCTTTTTATACCTGTTTAAGAAATCTATGTCTAGCTTAGAGACACTAGGATAGATCCTGTGTTTTATTCCAGGGGATTTATACTTTTAGCTATACATTTAGGTCCATGATATATCCCAAGTTAATTTTTATATTCATTATGAGATAAGGATAGAGGTTCGGCTTTTTAACTGGGTATCCAGTTGTTCAAGCACCATTTGTTGAAAAACTTACCATTTCTCCATTGACTTGCTTGCCACTTATTAAAGAAAAAATTGTTCAGTGACACTGATGTATTTTTTTAAATTTATTTATTTGCGGTTCATATATGCTGTTATAAATTGCATTGCTAGCTGGGCATGGTGGTACATACCTGTAATCCCAGGAATTTGGAGACTGAGTCAGGAGGATCATAAGTTCCAGGCCAACCTCAGAATCTTAGGTAGACCATTTCTCAAATGGAAAAAATAAAATAAAAAGGACTGGGGATGTACTTCTATGTTTAAGCACACTGGATTCAATCCCCAGTACCAAAAATATATCATATTGCTATTTAATTTTAATTTCTTATTATTACCATTATATGGAACATATAATTGATATATACACATTAAACTTGTATTTTGATTCATCACTAAATTTGTTTAAGAGTTCAGTAACTTTTTTTAGATTCCATAGCATTTTACCATATTGATAATTATGTATTTTATGATTAAAGAGAATTTACTTTTCCTTTTAATCTATAAGTATTTTTCTTCCTTTCTTTTCTATTTTTAAAATTAGCTTGTGACATTGGCCAGACTTTGACATACAGTGCTGAAGTGAACTGGTAATATTGAGTATCCTTCCCTTGTTTTTTGTTGTTAGGGAGAAATTATACAATTTTCACTACTAAGTATTATGATAGCTAAAGGTAGACATTTCATTAGTGCCCTTTATCAATTTGAGGAAATCACCTTCTGTTCCTAGCCTCCTGAAGATTTTTGTCATGACTGGTACTGAATTTTGTCAAAAAAGTTTTTTCTTTATTTATCACCAATATGGTGGAGCACATTGATTGATTTTCAAGTATTAAAAGAACTTTGCACTTTCTTGAGAATATATTCTAGTAGAGTGTATTTACTATATTTGTTTTGCTCAGATTTTATAAGAATTTTTAAATCCATGTCCATGAAGATTGTCAGTCTGTAGTTTTCTTATTTTGTAATGGTTTTGGCTGATTTGGGCATCAGGGTAGTGCTAGCCTAGTAAAATGAATTATAGTCTATATTCTGTTTTCTGGGAAAATTTGCATAGGTTTGGTATGACTTCTTCCATAAATGCTTCATAAAATTTACCAATGAAGCCATCTGGACTTGGAATTTTCCTTGTAGGAGGGTTTTTAACTGCATATGCAATTTGTTTAATAAATAAATGTGGAGTCACTTAGACTCCCCATTCGTTCTTGAGTGAGTCAAGTGAAATTATAATTTATGCAACTATTTGAAAGACCCACATGGATTTTTATAAACCAAGGGCAGTCCATCTGAATTGTCACACAGATGACATCTTTTAGAAAACCAGAGCAGAAGATTCCATAATTACGGATTCACCTGCCCAATAAAATGTGTTTGCAACCTCAAAATCAGTATTTATGGCACTTTTGTGATCATACACAGAAAAACACAGGTGAAAAAAAAGTTGAGTCACCAATGCCCACAATCTCAGCAGCAGGTTAAAAGTAAAAGGGGGGAAAAAAACAAGGCTCTGTTTTCATTTCCATTCCCATACACAGATGAAGAGAGAATGGAGATGGGAGGAGACAGGGCAGTACAATGCTAGAAACTCCAGCTTTGGGGCTAGGGGCTAGTTGACAGAGTTTGAATCCTGGCTTAGACACCTATCAGTGGGGGTAGCCTCCCTCAAAGTCACTTAACATCTGATTTTAGGAAGGACCAAGAATTGAGACTATTAGGAACCTTTGAAGATTAAGAGTACTGTGCATATGAAACTTGGTTTAAAAATCTTTTTAAGGAATATGTACCATTTTACCTTTTCCTGCACCAATCACTACCATTATTTTATTTAAAAAATTGAAAATTTACACTCTAAATAAAGTGAATGAGATATGGCCTGGATTTAGGAGCCTCAGGCACAGCTAAATTTTGGAATAATCAGAGATTTATATTTAAACAGAGAGACCTCTACCCTCTACTTCCTTTCTGGGTTTTAAATTAACTTTAAGATAGGTTCGTGCTCCCCAGAGAGGGAACTGCCAATTTCTCTCTAAAGCAACTGAATGGCCTAACATTCAGATAATTTTGGGGATTTCCCAGATGAACAACATCTGGAGGCCTTCAATCCAGCAGTAAAACTTCACCAGTCCATAAACTTAACTCGGCACTCAAGAAATAATTTTGTTTGTTTGCTGTTTGTTTTGTTAGCCTTTAGTTTTTCACTTGTAAATAAAAATAAACAATGAAAGACTTCCAGATATTGGTTAAAAAAAAAAAACACCTCTAATTTGAAGGCAGAGATTACAAATGAAAAAATAGAAAACAATAACTTGAAAGGAAAAAGATAATTCAGGGAGACCTCCAAAACACTCCAAAATTATCTCTGACATTCCCAAAGGGAACTGTATATCCCAGAAGAATTGCACATACATGAAACATGAACAGGAAGCTGATAAAGGGAAGAGTCAGGGGAGTAAACAGTAATGGCTGCATAATGAAAATGCAAAACCTATGGTTTTAAAATTATGAAAAATTTCAAGATGGAAGCAACCCAGCATTAGCATGAAATCAAATATGGGACCCTTCCCAGCCCAGGGACCTCTGTGACCACACAAACCCATTACACTGGACCAGGGAAGAAAAAAGCTCTTGGAAATGAAATATATGATAGTATAAATAAGAAAAATGAAGAGTTGGAAGATAAAATAAGGAAATTGCCCAAGAAATTGAACAAAAAGATGGAAGAATATTCAAGGAAAGTAGAAGATAGAATAGAGATTCAAAATATAAATTTGGAGTCTCAGAGTATAGAAAAGATAGAGGGAAGAAAATAATTCTATAAATAATATAAGACAAGTTTCCAAACTGAAGGACATGAGTTTATAAATTGAAAGGGCCAAGGTAAGACACTTAATATGAAATGTTGTATTTTCATGAATAAAGATAATTTTCCAGCAGCTTTCAAAGAGGGATAGAAACAAAATAATCCAATCACATATAAAGGATTGGAAATCAGAATGGGAGCAAAACCATAATGTTCACTTAACCAGAAATTGTGATATAACTAGTATTTTGAATGGCTGTGGAGAAGGGAGGGGAGTAAAAAGGCTGAATCATCATCTACCATAGTAAGAAGTCAGTGGACTGTCCATCTCACTGAAATTTCAGGAAAGAGCAAGAGAAGCATTCAGTTTAGAGATTTTGGGGGTAAAACGAACATGTGGAAAAAAAGAAAACCTGTCTCAACTAAGAGGCAGAGGTCTCTTGAGTGCCGGAATTGTATTGGGGAAATAAAGCTAAAACTGTTTTTCAATGTGAATCATGTAGAGCTGGTGCCCTTATAACTACACGTGTTAATAATTTAACAATTAAAACAGAATTAAAAAGTAGATAAGGATTCACTGCATTTTGCGTGGGACTTTTAACAGATGTGACACTAATGATTCTGCTCTCCCCAGATTCCCGGTACATTCTCCTGCCTGTCGTGTTACATCACCTCCACATTCACTTGCAAGAACAGAAGGACTTGATCATGTGTGCGCGTATCCTTAGCAACGTATTTTGCCTCATCAAGAAAAACAGCTCAGTAAGTAAATACAGGTCATAGTACGTAGTTCCCACCAAAGAGCTTCTGGAAATAAAATTTTAAATATCTTCAAAGAAACCATGCAACAGAGGAACCCTCTGAGACTCACTTTCATTTGCAGCTGGACTGGGTTGTTGTTGTTGGTTTTTTTTTTTTTGGTTTTTCTTGGAAGGAATTTTTTTTACCCTTGTGGGATTGCTGTAACCCTAGCTAACCTGGGTTCTTAAACTTGGTTTTCAAGAAAGAACTGAATACCAAGTGAGAAAAATTAGAAAGTTCAAAGCCTCCCACATGTGTCTTTAATCTTGATGAGATGAACACTCTGTGGCAAGAATAAATTACTACTTGCAAAGGAGTTGTTGGGGTCCATTCTGTGAAAGGCCACATCGTGATGCTCAGGACTTGGCTTTGGCTCTTAGGTCTGGTCCCATAGAAATTGTGGAAGCAAAGGACAACCCCAGGAGACTAGGGGTAACTTGCAATTCTTTGCCCCCAACAATAGTAATCTAAATTGTTATGGCTTTGGGGATTCTTGTCACAGTGCTTGACTCTTGACACAGTGCATTGGGTTAGATAATGTGGTACAACATAAGAAAAACAGCATGCTTGCTTATAAATCAGACAAACCCAGAGAATTTCTGTTAATGGCTCAGGGATCTGGTGTGAAATGCACATAGGAAGGATGTCCTGTTCCAGTTCTGTCACTCTGCAACTGTTAATTAAGCATTGTTCTCATTGGTAACAGGTTGTACAAAGTAGAATTTTGGCAGCGAGTGCTGAGATGCCTGTTTCTCTGCTTGCCTATTACCTCTGTGCTACAGTTTTCTGATTTTTGTCACTGTTATGATCAGCTCTGAAGAACTGGGATGAGTCCCTAGGGGAGCAGTGGAGAGAGGGCCCCAGTCATGTAGGAACAGAGTTGGTATTTGAGAGTAAAAGGCTAGAAACCCTGCATCTAAAACTGTGAGAAGAGGGCCATGCATGGAAAAGAACAGTTCACTTTTACCCACCTCGGTGATCCAGGCCCCAGAGGTGACCTGAAACTGGGTAGAACAGTGGCAACAAGGAAACGCCATACATTCTGATTTAAAACTCCCTCTGGGGCTGGGATATAGCTTAGTTGATAGAGTGCTTGCCTTGCATGCACAAGGCCCTGGGTTCATCCCCAGCACCACCCAAAAAAGAAAAAAAAAATTCCTTCTGTACAATACATAGTTGGAATGTTTTTTCCAAATTATAATTGCTGCAGTTAAAAAGTAAGCCAGATTTTTCACTACACAAAACCAAAAATAAATATCAGCAGTAGTGGAGGTTATTTCTCCTTCTCTATTTCGACTTGGAAGTTGAAGTCAGGTTTTGGACCTAGCTGATAAGGATTTCAGAGCAGAAACCTACTCACTGGAGAGAAACCTTGGTAGCTTTATTGCAGGTGTAGGAAAGTTCATCATAAAATCATAGCCAAAAAGCTCGTTAGAACTCACACTTCCTAATAGTATTCTTTACAAAGAGTGAGCTCCTTGGTAAGGAGCCCTTGTACACAGAGTTCTGTCTTGTGCAAGTATAATAAGAGCCTAAATCCGCTATGTACAGTCAGTGCAGAGCAATTTGAATTTGTCTCTCAAATCCTGGGGGCTTGGGTAGCATTAACTGTGCTTCAGGAAAGCAGTTCTTGCCACAGCTGACCCTAGCTCCACACTAGCTAAGGATGTTTGTCTAGACTGATCACCGTTTCCTAATATTTACATGTAGGATTTTTAAAAATCATGTTTTATAGGAATAGTCATTTGCATATCAACCAGAGTTTTGGAGAATTACCTGTATGGCTCCAGTGCTGAGAAGAGTAAATGTAAGCACAGTTGGGAATCACGGAATTATAGACTCTAAGAACCAGAGGGGACTTTCAGCGAGGAAGCAGGCCCAGAGAGGCAGACTGATTTGCTTGAGGTGCATGCCTGTTTGGGCATAGCTGACAGTCTCAATTAGCCTACTGTGCTTCTGATGGCCTCACCCCAACTTTTCATTCGTATCTCAGGTATCCGTTGCATGGCCAGCTGGTGTACCCTTGAGTAAGCTGTAACTTCTCTGGGCCTTGGCTTTCTGTAAGGTCATTCACTTATGTTAGGTCCAGATCTCTCATGCTCTTGAGTTTCCTGAGTCTTCAATTCTGTACTTGGAAATGGACCTTTTTCCCCTTTGCAATTAAAGAGAGAATAATATACCTATTAAGCCACAATTTCCTGAAGATTTTTTTCTCCTTAGGAAAAATCTGTGTTGGAGGAAATAGACGTGATAGTGGCCAGCCTGCTGGACATCCTGCTGAGGACCATCCTGGAGATCACCAGCCGACCCCAGCCATCCGGCTCCACAATGCGGCTCCAGTTCCAGGATGTGACTGTAAGATTAAAGCAAATGGCACTTGGAACAGGGCCTAATTTGACTTCTTAAAGCTTCAGTCATTTTGAGGGTGGGTTGCTATAAGAATCCGGAAAATCCAACCTTGCAAGAGTATGTGTGAGCATTTCAAATGTATGCGAGTTCTCCTTCATTTAATAAGAAAACTGTCGTATGAATCTTGTGGTTAAAAGATCTTACAACAAGCAGTTTCTAATTTCAGAAAGTCAACTTTGATATTAGTTGTCATTTTGCCCAATTTAATCTACAGTTTTATATCCCCAGTTAACTTGGTAACTTTTCATTCTCTTTTCATCTATCAGATTACCTGAGGAACCCAAAATAGTGAAATAGGGCCATGAAAGTCAGGGGCCCTGGATTCGAATTCTGGATTTTTCACTGTATCTAGCCAGGGTCCTTACCTTGCTAGACTTCAGTTCCCCTCAGCTATGATATGATAAGATATGACTTGGTAAATTCTAAGGGGCCTTCAAGCTCCACTATCTTATGAGTCTAATGTAAATAATGCAATTCATATAAACTATTAAGAAATAATATAACTGACAGTTTATATACACATGCACACACACACACACCAGTGCACACACATATACACCAGTGCACACACATATACATATATTTAAATGTGTGTATACATATACTTTTTTTCCTCTTTCAGCAGTGCTAGAAGCCTTGTGCATACCAGGCAAGCTCTGTACCACTAAGCTATCCTTAGCCCTTGCACACACATATTTCTATTTAAAATTCACATTCAACTACTAAAAACTGTCTTTAGTCTTTATTAAGAATATTCTCAGACATTCAGCCAGCCTTTCTGGGCAACACACCTTCTACCCTGGCCCAGTTTGTGTGTAACCTCACAGAAAAGGCCTCAGAGCTGGTGAATGCTGCTGTGGCTTACTCAGAGCTGCAACTGGCCACATTTTGGCATCACTCCAAGGTTGAGCTTGTTCCTCCAACCCCTGATGAGATCCCTACAGCTATTCAGAGCCTGAAAAAAATAGTCAAGAGTGCTCAAACTGGTAGCTTCAAACAGCTCACAGTTAAGGAAGCTGTGCTTAATGGTTTGGTGGCCACTGAAGTGTGAATGCTATTTTATATAAGAGAGATCATAGGCAAGCATGGCATAGTTGGCTACAACATTTGAAGACCAATCTTTAACATCTGATTATATTTGATTTATTGTTTGAGTTTTCTTGGACCATGTATGATCAGATTGCTATCTGAATAAAATAAGATGTGTCAGGGGAAAAAAAAAAAGAACATTCTCTCAAGCAAATGGTATCATTTGCAGAAATGGCATTAGATGCTGTAGTTTTCATGTATAAATTATTTTCAACAGTGTCAACCTTTTCCATCAGTTTTACCTATAATGTGCTGTGGAACTGCTGTCTTAAAAATGTTTGCCTAGGTCCTGGTGCAAACAATTTTTATTTTTACTTAAAATAATAAGAATTCTGTAGCAGTTTTCCCATAAAAGTCGGCTGTTTCATGATGGCTGTCTTGTGTTGCTTTCTTCTTGCTTCCATCATAAGATTTACCTGAATAAACTAAATTCCATTTTGAGGAAGTAAAGTTAAATTCTTTCTATTAATAAAGTAGAGTTGGAAGTAGTATAAAAAAACTTTCTAATTAGTATACTCACCACACTGCTTCTTTAAAAGAAGAATAAAATAACAGTTTCTCATTAGCCTGAGGCATTTTACCTGTAAAATGGGGCCTGACTTCTAGAGTTTGTTGCATATACTTACCATATTACCTGGTGCACAATAAATGCTCACAGCCGTGTTACTGTTGCTTACTGCCAATGGAGTTTAAAGATTTGGGGGTTTTGTTTTAAATTATGAGTTTAAAGGTTTGGGGGCTTTGTTCTCAATTTGGGATTTCTTTCATCTTTTATAGATCAAACTTTTTTTAATAAGTATACGATCACATGCAGTTAAGAGAAATAATATAAAGCTATCCCATGTGGCTTTTACTTAGTTTTCTCAATAGTAACCTCTTGCAGAAATCTAGAATAACATCACAACCAAACTATTGAAATTAATACAATTAAGATGCAGACTATTTCCATCACCCTGAGTATTTCTTGTGTTGACATTTTATAGCTAAACCCACTTCCTTTCCATCTCCACCTCTTCCTTAACCCCTGGCAACACAACTCTGTTCTCTATTTCTGTAATTTTGTCATTTCAAGAATGTTATATAAATAGAAACATATAGCATGTTAATCTTTGTGACTTTTTTTTTTTTAACTCAACAAAATTCTCTGAAGATTCATCCAGGTAGCTGTATCACTAGTTGCTGTTTTTTGTTGTTGTTGTTGTTGTTGTTTATTTGTTTTTTGTGTTTTGTGGGTTTTTTTGTTTTGTTTTTGGTAGTTGTAGATGGACAGCATACCTTTATTTTATTTATTTTTATGTGATGCTGAAGATCAAACCCAGTGCCTTGCATGTGCTAGGTAAGCACTCTGCCACTGAGCTACAGCCCCAAACCTCACTAGTTGCTTTTTAATTGCTGAGTGTCATTCCATGGTGTAATAGAACATAGTGCTTAACCATTCACCCACTAAAGGTCACCAGAGTTGTTTCCAGATTTTGGCTATTACCATAAAGCTATTATATGCATTGTATAAGTTTTATATGAACATAGGTCTTATTTTCTGTAGTATAAATTCCCAGGGGGGTGTAACTGCTAACCCATATGGTAGCTGGGTGTTTAGTTGTTTTTTCATTTGTTTGTTTGTTTTGTTTTGTTTTAAGAAACTGCCAAACTTTTTCCACAGTGGCTATGCCATTTTATATTCCCATTTATGAATAGGTTCTTAATACCCTCATTAGCATTTGGTATTGTCACTTAATGTTTTTTCAGGAGCAGGAGTGCTTTCTGATAGATGTAGAGTAATATTGTGGTTTTCATTGGCATTTTTCTAATAACTAATGACACAAATATTCTTTTCATATACTTATTTGCCATCTATATATCCACTTCAGTAAAATGTTTCTTCATATTTTTCTCATTGAATTGCTTTTTACTGTTGAGTTTTGATAGTTCTTTATATATTCTATATCTTATATAGTTCATTTTTCAGTACATAGTTTGTAGATGTTTTCTCCCACTCTGTAGTTATTTTTTTCATTCTCTTATCAGGGTTTGCAAAAGCAAATATGTTTGGTTTTAGTGAAGTGTAGTTTATTAATTTTTCCTTTTATGGATCCTGCGTTTGGTGTCAAGTCTAAGAACTCTTTTGTCTAGTTCCATATCCTGAAGTTTACCACCTAATTTTTTCCTAAAAATTTTATAATTTTGTAATTAGCATCTAATGCCATGAACCATTTTAAGTTAATTTTTGTGCAAACTGTGTTGAACCATTTTAACACCACCATCATCTCAATGTTGACATCTGTTGACAGTCTTTTTTTCATTCAGTTTGAATTCTTCTTGACTCTTGGTATAATGATTTTCATTTGAAATCTAAACATTTCTGTGTTGTAATGTTCTGGATCTTATTATGTAAGCCTTCTGTTTTTGCTGGATTTATGCAGTATCACTCAGCTGGGAAAGAAGAGGATGCCAACTTATTATGGCCAGATGGAGGTAGAAGCCCAGATCTCCCATTTGGCCTCCACTGACACCTGAGGGAAGAGAGTTGTTGTTACTGTTGGATAGCGATGGAAAGTTCTGGCCCTACCCATAATCTCTACTTGCCGGGTTTCTGTTCTTGCGACTAAAATGCTCAGGGGTCACTCCAGTTGAACTGGGCTAACTGGGCTGCGCAAAATAACCACACAAGAGACACAAATACCTTTTTCTTAGGGGTCGCTGTGATGGCTCCTCTGACCTTAAGGGTCCACAGAAAGAGAGAAAGCAAGAGCACGCGCTGACCCTTTTATTGAGGAGAAGCTATTCAAATGAGGCAAGGGGTCAGGTTTCAGGGGGCTGAGTCTATCTTCATGATGTCCACTGTCAGCAGGTTGACTGACACTTGGGTAGGCCACACCCAAGGGCACAGTAAGAGAAGGGGACACACACAAGGCACTTCCATGGAAGATTCTATCCTAAATAGGGCAAGGGGTTATATTACAAAGGAACAGGTGAGCATAGCTTCACCCATGGGGCTGTAGCAAGACACACCCATGCACGAGACACTGACCCTCGAACCCAAGAAGGGTGGGGAAAGCTCTGCCACATTTCTGTGACTGAGTGTGATTCAGTCACGTGTAAGGTTGGTCTGCCACATCGACTGACACCATTGTGAGAGTGCCCCTGTTATTCCTGGGCAGGGGTGAGTGTCCTCACTCTCTAGGAGGCTTCCTCTGGCACCACCCAGTGGGGAGAGAAAAGTGTGATTGTTACTGGGAGGCAGTGATGGAAGTCCAGACTCCCCACCTTCACTGACACTTCCCACTGGGGATGAAAGTACCTGCTCCCAGTTGGGCTTTCTCTGACACAGCTCTGGGAGAAATATTGGGGCTTCTTATTACTCATGAGAGTGAGAGTCTAGGCCCCCAACTGGCCTTCAAGGTGTAAATGTGGGTAAAGCCAACAATTTTTGTGGTGTTCTGCTGGAATAGAGTGGTTATGACTCAAACTATTATCTTGTCAGGGTCCCCCTTTTCTGGTCCTTTTGTTACAGAGCAGACTTCTCTTAGGGTACCCCCCACCACCACTCAACTGTTGGTGTTTCAGGAAGGCCTGCTTCTGTAATCAAGTCTGGGGTGAACAAGGCAGAAAGAATAGAGCACCATGACCTTCTTTGGGTCCCAAGTTTCCTGGCTAGACTGTCTTCTTTCTCCAGCTTTTGGATCTTCTTCTATTTGTTTTATATATAACATCCAGGTTTTTAATTGTGTTTAGCAGGAACAGTAGGGAGAAGTATACCTACCACCCTTTTACCTCAGAAGAAGGGAAGTCTTCATTATGGTTTTGATGGTAATAATGTAACTACTTCCTGTAAACAAAGCTCTTATATGAAATTATAATTGCACAGCAAAGAGAATTGTAGCACATGCTCTACAGGGTTAAGTCGTTCCTGTGGTCACAAGCTACAGTGCTTACCTCATCTCTATGGGGTATTCTTGATCTTTAGGCCATCACAGTGCAGTAATAGGTGAGAAGCAACAGACTTGAAGAGGGCAGTGAGTCAGCCTTGCGGGTGATGTAGGGGGTGGAGCAGACAGAGTGACCATCCTGTGTACTCAATTTTAGGAAAATCACATAAAGAGAGTCGTTCCCACACAACTCTGTGGTGCTCTTTGCTGTGTGAAAAGCTTAACTCTTGAAGAAATGTGGGATGAAATTTTCTAGGAAACAATCCAAATTATTTGGCAACTTTGCCATCTATGACTCTGGTTTTATGCTTTAAGACATTTTTTTGGAGGACTCAGGCAGACCCAGTTTGGTTTACTGTTTCACTGACTGCAGGATGTGGGTTGAGTTACGAATGTCTCTAAGCCTCTGTTTGTCTTTAAAACAGAGAAAATCATTTTCTTCATCCCAAAGTTAATGACAGGATTTCATCAAGTCTGTAAACATGTTTAAGCGGTATCTGGTCTCAGAATAAACTTTAAACATTAGTTACTGTGGAAACACTAGGAGTCACACTAATGTTATCATTGATGCAGACTATAATCTGTTGTGGTTATAACTAATTCTGTGGTGAGATGTGTGCTCTGGTCATTCACAAAGTCAGTTCACTCTGGGCACAGAAGATCTAAGTTCCTTATCATTTTCCTGCAAGGGAACAGGCTTTCTAAACTGGGAGTCTTTATGTGGCAGTTCCATATTGAGCACCTTTCAGTCTTTTGAGCACATGTTTTGCCCGTGCTGGGTGAACACACTGTGGGCAAAAGCAGTTCCCAAAAGCATGTCATGATGAGTTTCTCCATGCTCTGTTAAGTACCATGGTTGTGACCCTGCCTCTCAGCAACCCCAGATGAGGACAGGCTTCTGTTGTATCATAATTCCCAATAACAGTAGTCTTATTTTTACCATTTAAAAGGATTATACTTTTTGTTCTTCTACCAACTATTCTTTAAACTTTAAAATGTTCTCTCTGGCTACAGAAAGAAAAAAAAGCATATTATAATCGGTTCCTTTCAAAAATCTAATTGTACATAGAAGCAGATTTTATAAAGCAGCATAACGGCCATTTGCCTCACACCCTCAACTAATTGGACTCCAGAGTTCCTTACAATTTATAAATGCTTCTTTGCACATAATTCTGTTAAGTACCACTTCCAAGTGCGAGTGACTCAGCTCAGCATAGACCACATCTCAGACAGGTACTCTGTATGCTTATCTAAAGTTTTCATGCTTATGATTACAAAAGGAAAGGGGTACAGGAGAATTCTATTAAAATATCTGGAAAAAAGCATGCATATATTTAATGGAAGGTTTCTTCACACATTCAGTACTCTTGAAGCTTTTTATAGAAATGCCCATTACACGCCATGTGTACATAAAATTGGCACAAGCCACTGAAGAACACGGAGTTTTAAAGGCAATTTGTTAAGAAATTCCCCACACTAAAGTAAGTGAATCTTGATTGGTGTTTTTTGTTTGATTTTGTTTTTTACATATTTTTAAAAACAAATTATGAAATAAGGTTTTCATATATACACAGTCCTAAAATATCTTAAAAATAAAAAAAATTACATTGTAGTCAAAAGATACATCAGTAAAATATTAAACATTTAATCCTCTCACCAGGGTTGAATGTGCTTCAAGTTCCTAAATTGATTAAGTGAATAAATATAAATAGATGTTGGGCTTGATAATGTGCCATAAGTGTGCCAGGGATTATATTTCAGAATGGTAAGTTATTTGCAGTGGGCCTCAGCCAGATATAACAAATACATAGTTAATAATTCAAAGAGGTGTTTATCTATGTCCATTGATTATAAAGACCTAATGAAAGTCTATTCACTCTTGAATTTTTTCCTCATTTTTACTGATATTATTACAAATAATATGTAGTTTTTCAAGCTTCAGATTATTTCAATATTCACAGAATGTTGTGTTAAAGTAAAAAAGAATATGAATGTAGTAGATGTATTAAGGATAGTTTGTTGAGGATAGAGAAAAACTAAATGATGAAAAACTGGGTTTCTACCAATTAGATTTGCATTTTTAAATTGAGACATAATAAATTGAAAAGTGTCAATATTAGTTATCAACAGACAGGTTGTTGTACTTAGTTCTATTTAAATCCCCAAGCTCTCTATAAAATCACTATAAAATTTTCTCTATAAAATCAGATTAGTCTGGGAATTTGGAAGGAAAGCCACGGAGGGCTGACTTCTAGAGCCACAGATAATTGGTTCACATCTTGGCTAGGCCAGCTTGCTGTGAAAGCTGGAGTAAACTTTTGAACCTGAACAAATACTTATTGTATCTTTAAAGTGAAGTTGTCCACCCAACAAGATTAATAAGGAATAAACTCAACAATGCAATCAAAGCATAGTAACTTCTACACCGTATAAATCATAGAGAAGTTTTTATTGAGTTAATAATTGTCATATAATAAGTTGCACATGTTTAAAATATACAGTTTGGTGTGTTTTGACATGTGTATACCCATGGTCCATCACGGTTGTCACGATAATGAATGGGGCCATTGCTCACAAGTTTCCTTTTGCCCTCTCTATTTGTTCTGTCTTGCTCCTCCATCCTTTTCCATCCTCCAGCAACTATTTGCCTGATTTTTATATTAAATTATCTGGTACTATACATATGTTTCCATTCTCCAGAATTTTAATATAACTAGAATCATATGACATATAGTTATTGTTGGTTTCAGGGGGTTGTTTTTTCTTGACAGGAGGTAAAGGTGTTGTTATAGCCTATTTCATACAGTGAAATTATTTGAGTTTTATCTCTGTTGCTTTGTGTGTCAGTAGTCATTACTTATTATTGATGAGTAGTATTCCATTGTATGAATAGACTACAGTGTGTTTGTTTATTTGCTTGTTGGTAGACATTTGGGTTATTCATAGGTTTGACTATTGTTCCATTTATTTATTTATTTAGCACCTGTAATATATTCTCTTGATTACCATGTTTTATAATAAGTCTTAAAATCAGATAGTATAAACCCTACAACTTTGCTCTTCTTTTGAAGCTGTTTTGACTATTCTAGATCCTCTGCGTTTCCATATATGTATTTAAATTAGCTTGTCAATTTCTATTCTCAGTAAAATTTGCTGAAATATTGATTGGAATTGCATTGAACAATACAATTGCTTATATTGTTCCCATGTCAATGTGGGAAGTATTAATATCTTAACAATACTGAATCCCTCTCAATCCATGAATATAAGATATCTCTCCTTTTTATTTAGGTGTTCTTTAATTTCTTGCATCAGGGTTTTATAGCCTTCGGTATGCAAAGCTTATACCTCTTGTGTTATATAGACCACTAATTAATTTAATATTTTTAAAGGTATTATAAAGGGGGTTATTTTAAATTTTAATTTTATATTCCTCATTTCTAGTATATAGAAGTGAAGTTGATATTTTCACACTTATATCCTGGGACATTAAAAACTTCTTTTTTCTTCTTTTTCTTTTTTTGGGGGGTGCTCTTGATTGAACCTGTGATCTCAGGTATGCTAGGCAAGTGTTCTACCACTCAGCTACCTCATCAGCCTCAACAAATTCTAGCAGCTCTTTGTAGATTCCATAGCATTTTCTATGTATACAAGTATGTTGTCTGTAAATTGAGACAGGTTTTTTAAAAATTCCTTTAAAACTTGTGTTCTTTGATTTCTTTTTCTTGACTTATTATACTACCTAGAACCTGAATAGAAACCATGAATAAGCTTTGGTAGGTTTGAAAGTATTTTTTCTTCATTTTTGAAATGGATAATAAATCTTGGTTGATAGCTGTTGTTCTCTCATTGATTACTCTAAAAATGTTGCTGTACTGTATTTTAGCTTGTATTGTTCCCAAGAGAAATCTTCTCTCATCCTTATCTTTGTTTCTCTGTATGAAATTTATCTTTTTTCTCTGACCAGTGTTAAAATTTTCTCCTTATCACTGGCTATAAGCAATTAAATTATGATATACTTCAGTGTAATTTCCTTGATATTTATTTTGCTTGAGGTTAGTAGAAATTTTTTTGATACATAGTTTCTGGTTTTTCAAGAATATAAAGGATTTTTTCCCCTTACATCTTTACTTGCTTTTTCTGCCCTATTCCTCTTTGGGGCCACAAATTACATAGATAGATAGATAGATAATAGATAGGTTGATTCTGCTACTTGAAGTTGATTCTGCTACTTGAAGTTGTTTCTATAATTCACTGGGATATTTTTTCTTTTTGTTTGTTTTGCTTCCTCAGTTGTTTTTTGTTTTTGTTTTTTTTTCTGTATATGCTTTACTTTGGAGAATTTCTGTGACCCTATGTGTAAGTTTAATGATCTTTTCTTTTGCACTGTCCATTCAATGACATTTCATCTCACAATTTGTAGTCCATTCGTTCTATTTCGAGTCCTATGTGAACTCTTGGTATTGTTCACTCAGTTCTTTCCTAAGTGTTATTTTTCTAGCCTTGGGCTGTTTCTTCATACACAAGCACTAAATTATCAAAAGTTGTTTCTTCAAATTTTCCATCTCATGTGAAATATCAAAGATTCCTTGGTTTATTAACAAGATAATATGTTGAGTTTGTAGGATATTTCTATTGGGCCCTACTAATTAGTTTCTTGAATATTTACCCTAACTAATGTACAAGCAAAACCATTTTTCATATCTGTATATTGCAAAGAACCAACTTGAGTTCTGGGTTGCCTTCTCATGCATGAAGTTGTATCCTCAGGCTTCCGATGGCAGCTGGTAAAGATTCATTTGACTGTGCTAGCTCAGCTGACTCTGTTGGAAAATCCTACTTCTCAGGGCATTTAGTCTCCAATTTTACATGTGAGCCTTTAGTCCTTTTCCATGTAAATTCAAAGATACAAATTCCAACTAAACAATACTTCTGTAAATATTCAGTTAGTTGCCACAGATTGCTTTTCCTGCTGTGTTCATATTGTTTTAAGTGGTATTACTCTATTTAAAAATAGATGAATGATTTGCTAAGTAAAAATGTTTGTACTGAAAACAAAAGAACTTTAAATTAGAAATGCATTTAAAAATGCAAGTTAGAGCAACTTTACATAGGTCTTCAAATCTAAGGATTCTCTGCATACATTTTTATTTTTAATTTTTGAGAATTGGACTTTGTAGGAATAAATCACATGGAACCCAAGCATAAAGAATGGCTATTAGAACCGTTTTCAAAAGGGAGATTGAAATCATCATTATGCAATGCATTTCTTTCTCTGAACCCTGTCAGTCAGTAAGCCAACTCTGATGAGTTGGAGGAGGTCATGTGAATTCAAAAATAGAGCATGAAGTTAGTTAAAAATCTTTGGAGTAAAACAATCTGCGGATAACTCCAACTCGGCCACTTTTTAGCTTTGTGATTTGGAGCAAGTCTTTTAGTCCATTTGAATCTGCAGTTTGCCTTCTTTAAATAATATTATACCCCAGTTGATGTAAGGCTCAAATAATATAATGAATGGAGGTATTTTAAGTGCTCAGTAAATCATCATGGGCCTTATAACTTTCCCTCAAGTGCATGGAATTAGTCCTGAAGTGAAAAACTTCTGCCCAAGTTAAAAAAAAAAAAAATCATAGTATGAAGTAAATGGTAATCACCTCAGGGAGAGATTTTTGGCTGTGATATTACAGGCAATGTACAAATTTACATTAAGAAGAGTTCATATAGTGAATATGGATCATAATGAATTTTTAAAAAAATATTCTCCTTGAGGAAAGTTCAGAGTAAATCACTGGTGTTCTTTTATGTCCTTCCTTAAAAATACCTCTTTTTTTTTTTTTAATAGGGGGAATTTGTTGCCTGTCTTCTGTCCCTATTACGACAAATGACTGACAGACATTATCAACAACTTCTTGATAGTTTCAATACAAAAGAAGAATTAAGGGTAAGTTATTTTAAATTTTTTCTTTTATGTATATTTTTAGTTTTTCATGTTCTTATCACTCTTCAGATAGCTTCTTGACAATTGCTTTACCTCTTTCCATTGAATTCTAAACTATTTTTTTTCTCTTGGCCTTGTTCACAAATCCACTTGGCTACATTGGCTCTGTAAGGTTTGTATTACTCAAGCAAAGTAATTAACCCTGATTTTTGGAGGACATAGTATTTGAAACACCTTTCTTCCAAGTTCAGTAAACTAGAAAAAAAATAACAGATCTAAGAAGACAAAGCAAATAGACTAACTCTAGTTAAGTGTACCTAAAATATCAACTTTGTAGAAAATAGGGGAGATCATCTAATCCTCCCATGCTTCCCCTCCCAATCCCACTATGAATCAGCCTCCTTATATCAGAGAAAACATTCATCATTTGTTTTTTGGGGATTCGATAACTTCACTTAGCATTATATTCTCCAACTGTATCCATTTACCTGTAAATGCCATGATTTTATTCTCTTTTATAACTGAGTAATATTCCATTGTGTATGTATACCACATTTTCTTTATCCAGCTCTAGAAAGGGCAAAGGGAGGGAAGGGAAGGGATGTGGGGGTAAAAAAGATTGTGTAATGAGATGGACATCATTATCCTCAGTACATGTATGAAGCCACAAATGGTGTAAATATACTTTGTATACAACCAGAGATGAAAAATTGTGCTCTATATGTGTAATATGAATTATAATGCATTCTGCTGTCATATATAACAAATTAGAATAAAATATATATATATAAATAAATAAATAGAAAATAAGGGAGATTATATAAACACAGCAACTGATTTCATCCCTGTAGAACCATATCGAGAAGTTTTAGTTGCAACTTTCTGACTAGAGAAGCAGAGTTCTATTTGATATTCTTTATCAGCTTTAATCTAATCAAAATGCTATGCTAGTCTGACAGGCTGACATTAAAAAGAAAGTAGTGATGCCAAGTTATAAAAATCTAATGTATGCCAAAAAACATCTAGTATTGGAGGAACAATAATGCTTCCTTTATAATATCACTAAAAGCTTAGAAGTTGATTGTAGTCAGAGAAATGACCTGTCATCTGCCCTTATTTGCTTTTATTTCTCTTTCATCTCTTTAGTTTTCCAGATACCTGCATATGTAAGTTATCATACTGGGAGAATTGCTTAAATGCTGGTTGATGGAGAATTATAGGTCAATGCAATTATACTATAATGTTTGATTGATGGGAGGTCTATCACAGTGCCTTAGAGAAATATTGGTAGTTATTTGGATAGTGTATAGGGGTCACTTACTGACTTTTTTATTAGTGAATTATATTTATAAATAAGAGTGAAATTCATCATGCCATATTTGTACACACACATAACATACTTTAATCTATATCATTCCCTAGTACTTTCCCTTTCTACTTATTAACTTTTAAGTGCCTGGAAGATACTGCATGATGTCAGAAGACTCTTTCTCTTACCTTGGAGCAATTGATAGTTCATAAGCCGAGTCATGCAAAACAATTGTTTTTTGCAGATACAGTCTACACAGCATCACCTGATTGTCATATGCCATGGTGTTTTCATTTTTTCACTCAGTCTTGAGTTTAGAATTTCAAATAGATAAAAGGCCTTAGAACTTACACCACTGTGGGTACATCAAAAGGAAGGTAATCATAAAGTTAACTTTCATCAGAGACTATTTAATACAGTTGAAGAATAATTAGATTTTACGTAAGATGTCTGTGACTTCATATTTCAAAATTTCTCATAAAAAGACTACATATTTTTAAAGAGCCTGGGAATTAAAAATAGCCAAGAAGCATGGATTGAAAGATATGATTAATTTAATCAAGGTATTGAGTTTTATGCTCTAGTGTTCTCACTGATAATAAAGCAAATGGAAATAATCAGTGAAGTGTTATATGTGGGCTTTATTTCAGTCGGCCAGCATACTTTTTCAAAAGACATATATTTCCCTCTTCAAAATTAGCTGGCCTTGAGACAACAGAGTTATTTACTGATACTAAATACTTAGTCTGTATCAGAATGAGAATCCTATGCATGGCAAGCACTGAGCAGGCACTGGGGTTGTAATCTAGCACAAGATATCTTCCAGTTGGGGGAATAAGATAATTGTGGACATGGATACCCTACAGGTGATGGATAAGGCAAGGACATGGTGTTCTGGAGCATCTGGGAGTTGCTGCCAATAGACTCGAGGAAGCAGGAAAATTTCCCAAGGAATGTCTCAATTGAGAACCTAGAGATTAGTAGGCGTGTGCTATCAATTATCACCTTGGGCTAGAGATGTAGTTCAGTGGTAGAGTGTTTGCCTAGCATACACAAGGCCCTGAGTAGGATCTTCAGCACTGCAAAATAAATAAATAGATAGATAGATAGATAGATAGATAGATAGATAGATAGATAGATAGATAAATGTCACCTCAGTGCTCTGACACTTCTTATAATCTTGAATATTTTTGTTTATGATTTTATGTATTTTTCCAACCCACCCAGCTACTAGGTTATAAGAAGCTTATATCTGAAGCTTTGTCTGGTTCATTCCTCTCTTGTCAGATTCCAGAACATCCCTAACACATATAAATATTGAAGAAATATTTGTTGAAGCCAGGTATGGTGACATATGCCTGTAATCCCAGCTACTCAGGATGCTGATGCAGGAGAATCTCAAATTTTAGGTCAACCTGGCCACCTTAGTGAGAACCTGTGTCAAAATCAAAAAGTTTAAAAAGGACCAGGGATGTATCTCAGTTTTAAAGCACTTGCCTAGCACACATGTGGCCTTTCCTTCAATCCTTAGAGGGAACGAGGGAGAGAGTGAGGAAGGGAAGAAGGGAAATTGGCTTATTGATTGTTCAATAGAATATAGAGTTTGAGAAAGAGAATTGTTAAGACATAAGTCTTTGTTAATGGATGTAGACTTTATTTTGAGAATATTTGGTAGCTATTGAGGGTTTTAAAAGGGAAAGACATGACCACATTTGTCTAGTTGCAGTATCTGTCTGGAAGTGGATTAACTAAGATGAAAATAGGAGGCAGAACCCTATAAAGATGTAGTAATCTAAGCTAGTAATTTGGTGTAGTAATTTAAGCTAGAAGAGACTGTGGCCTGAAACAGAGAACCTCATGGTAGTAAATTCTGGAGACATTTAGGAAGTTGAATTGGCAGGACTTGATAACTAACTATATTTTAAAAGGTGAAAGAAATGAAGGAGCTGAAGATAACTCCAAGACTCTTTAACAATAGGCTAAATGTTGGTCCATTCATTGATTGGGGGACATAGAAGGAGTAGATGTTGAGGTTTGGGAGCAAAGGTAAATTCTGAGTTTGTCTGAGTTTGGTCACCTGGGGGACATCCAGCTGGAGGTGTTTAGTAGACAGTGTCTGAGGTTCAGGAGAGAGGTGGGCTGCAGAGGCAGATTGGGCAACTGTCAGCCTGTGAATAGTAATTGACATCATGAGACATCCAAGGAAACTAGACTCAAAAGGACTTACGTGGAATCCTAAGCATTAAAGAGAAGGGAGTGGTGACTAGTGCCTGTTCCTTCAAAGAGGTTAAGTAACATTATTGATATTATTGGGAAGGCTGATGAGCAATTTCAGTGGTGAAGGTGAAAGCCATGCTACCATGCAATTGAGGAATTAAAAAAAAAAGAAAAAGATATAAAGGAATAGAAGCGTGTAATATTCCAAGAAGAATAAGTTAAAGGGACTCTTTATGTATAACTTTGGGTGTTAGAGCAGTATGTATAGTGGAGGAGACTTAAGCATGATTAAATATCAATGATTAGAGCCAATGGAGAGGGAGAAGCTAAAAGTAAAGGAGAGAGGGCTGCCACACCTCTCACAAAGGGGAGGTCCCTGACAAGGCAGCAGGAGGGGAAAGAATTAGCCCTTTACCTGAGTGGGACTAGAAAGGAGATAACTGGAGTAAATGCCAGCTCGAGGTCATTTATTTACTTTGCTAAAGGCTAATGAGTCATCAGATGTTAATCCACATATTAAAAGACACCACCTTTCAATAAGTTTTTTCTGTTCTCAATTTTCTGCAAAGCTGAATAGCCTTGGCTATTATATTCCTCAAAGCTATATTACATTGTTTTAAAGATAATAACATTAATCCATAATCCCCTATCTAAAGTTCTTAGTACCAAATGCATTTTGGAAACCAGAATTTTTGCAACTTCAGAGAGATAAGATAATGCATTTACTGTATTTTATAGTATAGCACCTCCATCAGGATCTTCAATAACAAAATGTTCACTCAAGAGGAAGAATAAATAAAGATTACAAATTGTTCAGGTCAGATTATACAGCTGAATGGATTAGAAAACCAAAAAAAAATTTAAAAAATATTTTTTAGTTGCCAATGGATTTTTTACTTTGTTTCTTTATATGTGGTACTGAGTATCGAACCCAGGGACTCACACATGCCAACAAGCACTCTACTACTGAGCCACAACCCCAGTCTCCTGAAAACCAAAAAATTTTATAATCTTTTTTAAATTTTTATGTTGCAGTAGAGGAACTAAGGAATAGTAACATTTTGTATAGAATTTAATATATACCAGGCACTGTTCTAAGCAGTTGATTAATATTAACGCATTTACTTCTCAAAGGAACCCCATGAGTGAGTCCTTAACATTGTTGATGTTGCTCTTTTTGTGGTACTGGGTACTGAACCCAGGAGCACTATACCACTGAGTTACATCCTCAGACTTTTTTACTTATTTTGAAACAGGATCTCACTAATTTGCCCAGACTGACCTTGAACTTCAATCTGCCTGCCTCAGCCTCCTGAATAGTTGGGATTGCAGGTGTGCATCACTGCGCCCCTCGCCAGTCCCCCTTACTGTATTACAGATGCCAGTTACTTGATTCAGCAAACACTTCTTGAGTATTGTTGGTTACACAAAAGTAATATTAAGGCTAATTAAGCAGTCTGCTATAAAGGTTATCTAAATCAATACAAACGAACGTGCTATGTTTAAACAACAAGAATAATGACTAACAGTTAAAGAACACCTCTCCACCCCACCCCCACAATCATAAGCCAGACATGCTGCTAAACACTGTCTGCAAGTCTCTTGTAGTAACACATTTCGTTCCCCCTCATTGGAAGATGGATTGATGCAGTTATTCTTATTCCCAAGTTATTGAGAGAGATGGGAATTCTAGTAACTTACAACCTCTTTGCTTAGGCAGCTGAATTCAGCTCTTCCCTGAGCTTTACTGTACTTTTCTAAACGAAAATATTTGCTATCAAAATGCACAAAATTTTATTTGTCGATTTTTTTAAGATTAATAAGGTATTTCTAGTCATAGAGTGGAAGTATCTGAGAAAGACCAAATGAGAGGGGGAGGGGTTTTTCTTTGGGGGGGGGTGGAGGCAAGCTTGTGTCTACATTTAGGTTAGAAATTAAATGAATAAAGAAACTATCAATAAGTTAAGATACGAATTAATAAAGTACTAGTTAGTGAAAAGTGTAACTGATATTTGGATTAGACACTAAAAATCCCACATAACTCTATACTGTTTCAAAAAGTGAAAATCATAATATATGTCCTGTCCTAGTTCATTTTCTGTTGCTATAATAGAATGCCTGACACTGGAGAATTTTTAGAGAAAAGACATGTGTTTACATTCACAGTTCTTAGGGCTGGAAAGTCCAAGGGCATGGTTCCGGCATTTGCTTGGCTTCTCTCAAGGGCCTCATTCTACTTCAACTCATGGTGGAAAGCAGACAGGCAAGTGAATATTTTTGCAAAGAAGAAAGAACACAAGGGATGGACTTGACTTATAACAACTTGCTCTTAGAATTCAGCCAGTCATGCATGAGCAAGAACTCAGTCATGAGAGAAAGGCATTCATCCATTCATGAGGGCCCTGCCTCTGACCCACACACCTCCCACTAGGAATTAAAGTTCCAACAAATGAACTTCTGTGGGACATACTCAAACCACACCTTGTCCTCTTCCCTCCTGCAATGTTCCCTAATTCCCAGAGCTAGCTATAGATGATGTATATCCTCCTAGACTACGTTCTATGCTGTGTCCATACGTTTTTTAAAAGTGAGATCATTTCATTCTTCTTGTACTGTCCTTTTTTTTTTTTTTTTTGGCACAACAGTATCTCATGGATAGTATATATCCCAGTACGTCATTTTTCTGAACCTCATTATTTAGATTCTACACAATTTAGCCATTTTTTTCCAGTTATAAATGTACAGAATAACTTTTTTTAATTTATTTTTATGTGGTGCCAAGGATCGAACCCAGTGCCTCACACATGCTAGGCAAGTGCTCTACCACTGAGACACAACCCCAGCCCACAACTTTAATCATTCTTGTGATGAACATTTAAAATGTTTCTGATTTTTGCAACCAGAGAGGATCTTGCAGTAAATACACAGACACACACACACACACAAATACACACATCTCTATGGACCTGTGTCCTTATTGCTGTAGTATTAATACCTGGAAGTAGAATTATTGGGTCATAGTATATACATATTTTAAATTCTAATTGATACTTACAAATTACATATTAAGATTCTCAAATGACTATTTTTGGTTTTTATTCCTAGCATCACTGCTTTTTTTTTCTTTTTTCTTATCATTTCAAAGAAAGATTTGTCTTAGCATTTCCCAAAGATTCTCTAAATCAAAATGAACATTGAAAGTGTGTAGTTCTCTAGTGTCTACTGAGACTAAATAATGCTTTAACTCCATCCATGCTTAAAGAACCTGGAAGTCCATAGGGTTACTGTTTACGTGATTTCTGGGTTTTAGCATAGGCCACTGCTTCTTCTTGGCCCTCGGGTACCTGTGCGTGAGTAGTGTGAGTCACAGAGTCAGAATACAGGTGTGTGGGAGAAGACCTGAGGGCTGGCACTCTGAATTGTTTTAATTTTTTTCCTTCTGTACATTACATAATTCTAACACAAACAAAAAGCAAAGACTGGGTTACCAATTAAGTATTTTTTTTCCTCTTTCTGTAGTCAGTAATATCTTATTATTCACCCCCCTCATGCTGAGGACTTAAGTTTTGTCCAAATTTTTGGTATTTCATGTATATACAGCAGTTTCACTCCTCTTCTTTTGTTGATTATGACTTTTCATATAGAACCATGGGAAACTTGGTATAAGCATGAGATTATAAAAGTACAGCACTATTATAACATTCCATTGCCATCCTAAAGCTCGCTGGCCCACTAGCTTTAAAAAAAAAAAATTGGGCTGGGGATGTGGCTCAAGCAGTAGCGTGCTTGCCTGGCATGCGTGGGGCGCTGGGTTCGATCCTCAGCACCACATAAAAATAAAATAAAGATGTTGTGTCCACCAAAAACTGAAAAATAAATATTTTTAAAATTCTCTCTCTCTCTCCCTCTCCCTCTCTCTCTTTCTCTCTCTCTCCTTCTTCTCTCTCTCTTTTAAAAAAAAAATTGTATCTGATAAAACTTTGATCCAGCCTTAAAACTGAGCATTTCCTGTTACCTAGAGAACAAAGACCAGTCTCCTTGTCACATTGTCCCTATCTTCAGTCTACCTTCCAACCTATTATCCTCCATTTCCTTTCAAAGAACTTCTACTCCAGCCACTTAAAACTACTTATATATTCCTAACAAAGCATGTTTATAATTCCTGATTCCTCTGATTCCTTTTGTTCTTTCTATTTGAAATGCCTATTCTGCTATTACTTTGTTTATGAAATATATAACCTATCCATCTCTTCCCTGATTTCCACTCATGCTACAAAATCCAGTTCAGATTTCACTTTCATGATGAAGCTTCCAAAGACTGTGGTCCACCCCTTTCTTAACACTTAACAGCATACTGATTATTTGCCATTTATTTTGTTTTCAATGACTGTGGGTTCCTTAAGAGCAGGGATCATGTTTTTGTGTCTTAAGCACAGAGTCTGGAACTTTAAATCTTTGTTGAATGAATGAGCCCTCTGAATAGATTTCTGCCTGCTTCAATAAGCCATCTTTTTCCATGTAATTATTTTGACTTATTGTCTTTATTTGAATATATTGATTACAGAGAAATAGTTCTGTCACTCTCAAAGATTAAAGACATTTTGGGAGTTTATTTTGCATAATATACTTAATGATTCCATTTTAAGGATGTAAATTTTAATGTGATAAGGATTATTAGCACCCTTTAATTGAATTCAAACCCCATATCGAGGATATTACACATTGTAAATTTATGATGAATTTTAAAAATAACACCCAATGATGGTCTAAATCATAAGTGAAGAAACGGTGTTTCTAGAAAGATCTGTCCTATTCATTGTTCTTTATCTGTCTGCCTGCCTCGTGGTGTTTTATTTTCTGGATGTTTTAACTCATGTCTTCTCTGTGTCTTGCCTCTTTGGTTTCATGGTTGTAATTTCTGTCTTGTGCTATTGTTAATATTATAATGTCATGTATACAGTCATAAAATCTTTCTAAAACACAAAAGTTTACCCTCTACATTTTTGCATAAAACCCTTCAATGTCTCCACATTGCCCTTAGAGCAAATTCCAAACTCCTTACCGTAGAAAAGTTATGAAATTTTATTTTATCTTTCATCTCTCCCTGTTTACTTATCTTTTATTTATTTGTCCTCTCTTTATCCTGCTTTATTTATCTCTCAACCCCATTTCTTTTTTTGGAATTTAACTCAGGGGTGCTTGTCCACTGTATTTTATTTAGAGACAGGGTCTCACTGAGTTGCTAAGCACCTCCCCATTGCTGAGGCTGGCTTTGAACTCATGGTCCTCCTGCCTCAGCTTCCTGAGCCACTGGGATTACAGGTGTATGCCACTGCACCCGGCTTCAACCCCATTTACTATCCCTTCTCTTGCATTCTCCTACTGCATGGAATATCTGGCCCTCTGATGTACCCTCTTTCATGGAGCATGCACACATCTGTGTGTTTATTAGATTAACATTCATCTCTTCCACCAAATGTGAGCGCCACAAAGCAAAGAAAGCATTTAGCTGCTGTGGTGTGGCATGTCACAGGCACTCCATAAATACTTGGTGTATGAATAAATAATATATCACACTTTAACCAAGTGTCCCCAGCATCTAACATGGTGCCAGGCACATAATAAAACACCCAGGATTTATAAATGAATAAATGTCAGTGATCATTTCTAAAATCATAGCAACAACTCCTGCTTTCTTTTTTATTTCAACACAGACCTTTTTGTTGTTTGGGAAGATTTTAATATAAACTGTCTTCTTTGAATCTCTTGTGTTACCAAAAAAGTAATTCTCCAAAGTTTTTCTTTTTTCCCTTTGAACCCTGATTTAAAGAATGACAATAATATAATTAAATTGCCATGTTGTGCTATGTAAAATAAATAAGCAGGAAAAAAGAAGCTGCTCCAGATCTGCCAGTTTTTAAATGGTGGCATATGAAACACATTTCTGTGTGCTGTCCAAATTGGAATATTATAGACATGGAAGTGTTCTTTTTATTAATCTATAAAAAGAATCTGTAGCTTAGTCAGATGAACAAAATAATTGTGTCTGTCTATGCAAAACCACATATTTAGTGAAATGACTGGAGCTGGAAAGTACTTAGAGGACAGAAAGGAAATAGCACTGTACTGGGGACAGGAAGAAGGAGGTGCTGTGGAATCTAGCATTCAGGTCTCAGTGCTTTAGAATTTTGGAACTTATTAATGAAATGAAATCTGTTGCTTGGGAGTTGACAAACCCTCTCTGGACTAAATTGTATGTGAGTACCACAATGGGCAGTGTTTGTGTCATCTCAGTGAGGTCAGATAAAACATTAGCCTACAGTTGAGAAATAAGAAAAATTGGATGGTACTGTATGAATAGGTAGGAATAGATAGGTGATCATACTAACCCTAAAGCCCTCACATTTTCCAAGTATGAAAGCTCAGTTATGAAAAAAGTTTACTAAGTTGCCACAGGAGTTCAGCTAGAATTCAAATCTAGATTTTTCTGATTCTCAGTTTAATGTTTTCTCGCCCCTTCTTCTTCCAATGGTTGTTTTTGGTTCCATAAATGTAAATAACACTTAAATGGGTACCTTAGAAAGCTACTCAAGACACTGAAAAGTTTTCTTAGGAGAAATAAAGATTTATGACAATATAGAGGCATGGGTATGATGTCACACGCTGCCACAGCCTTTTATTCTGAGAGATAAATGGGAATATTAAAATGGGATGGCACGGAAACAAGTCGTCTGTTCCCACCTCCTATGTCAGAAATAGCCTTTCCTTTGTCCCCAGCCCTACGCAAGAACAACTGAGGTTGCTAGCCTGTAGGATAAATGTCTTATCTCCTTTAGCCAACCCTTATACCCAACTTTGCTACTGACATCACAGTAGCGCATGCACACACACAAACACACACACTCACACACACACAAAACCACCACACACACATACAACCATCACAACCAAGGGTGCTGCCAGAGTCCAGTGCTGTTAAGTTGTGAAGTGAGAAGATGAAACTTCCATATTTTAGAATTATTTGAACTCCTAATTGTAGACTAGGAAAAACAAATGACTCCCTGCATTCACTCTTCTTTCATATCTGTTTAAACAAACAACAAAATAGGAAACCTTTGAAAGACAAATGCAGACTCATTTTTTGCAGTCATCATATGTATTGATGTCTGAGAAACTCAAAAAGAAGCAACTGAAAAACCATTAGAACAACTTTGAGAAATGCTTTTAGAAGGGTTGTTCATAATTATATTATGCTAATAATCTACTATCTCAAGGGAAGGCTAGAATGTGAAGTGTTTCCCCTCCAAAACATCTGGGGGGACATTAAGTATGGAACCTAGGCCTTGTGCATGCTAAGCACTCACTCACCCACTAAGATTTACCCCAGCCCACAAAATTATCTGACCTGCAGTGAAACATGTTTTGGAAGCACTGCTTCCATTCATTTTTGAGACATGGGCAGGATCCGTGTGGCCATTTAAAAGCAGATGACCTAGTGGGAATGTTTCCACATGGCGCATACTACATATCAACATATGTGTGTTGATGCCAAAGAAGCTAAAATAAATTCTTGTCACAATATTTATGGGCTTGATGGAAGCTGTTAGAATGTGGAGGAAAAAAAAGAAAAGCTAACACATGGTTCTCAGTTTTTAGATTCTTTCTATCTTCTGTTGATATGAGTGACAATTGTAATCTTATATCTAAGCAGCTTACATATTTAACATAGTGTGTTGTTGGTTTGATAAATAAAAATATTCTGTTTTGAGTCACTTTTTGTTTGGTAAGCAACACCATGCTGTTGCCTTCAATTAGATTGCTAGAGGAATATATTTTTCTAAAATGACTTAAGGTTACGAAAAAAAAAACTTTATGTTTTCTGGTTAACAAATTTAAATCAAAGCTAGCTGAGCCAGCTCCTCTTTGAGTATGGAGGGCTCCATTTCACTCCCTACACCGTGTTACTTCCCTGTTCCCCTTGGAAGTATCATGTGCTGAAGCACTTGCCCCCCGCCCCCCTTGCAGTGTTTAAAGGAGTGATGTGTCCACATCTCAGGACAGCTTCTTGTCAAGAGTGTTATGTGTTCTCACCACAAAAATGATACTACCTGAGGTCATTCATTTTTAATTAGCTAGATTTAACCATCTGCATCATGTACATGATGAAAATATACAATATTGTCTGTCAATTTAAAACAGAAAAATTTTAAATAAAAAGAGAAAGAAGAAATGGGGAGGGACAGTGTCAGGTGATCAGTTTCAGAGTAAGATGACAGTAATGCCACTACTCTATGGCTTGGGGTCTCTAGGAGGATAATGTCGAAATTCAGCCAGTCACTGGGCTCAACTTAGCACATGTTTTATTTGAGTTTAATCTGCATAGCACACTCAGGAAAATTCACTCAGATTCTATAACCTGCACACATTCTCTTAAAACTGCATCTTGAGAACACTCTCTAAAAAAACAGGTTTTTGTATAAGAGGCTTTTTGATGAACATAACTTTAAATTTCAGTGCTTACTTAACTAAACCAGTACAGCTTACTGTTCCTTGGGTTGAAAAGTTCTGATGTTTAAGATGCTATAATAGAAGGAACAGAATATATTTGCCTGCTAATCTTCCAAGTTGTTTCTAGAACCTAGATTTTTAGAGCTTGCAAAGAGAAATGAAATTTCTACTGTGCCCAAGCAGAAAACAGAAGACAGTGTTTGGGCAGAGCGGCAGGCCCGTGGCTTTGGGTGCTAAAAGTGGGAAAGTGATATTCCTGCTCCTGAGTATATTATGAAAGAAAGGTGCCCTTCTTCTCTGTCATTGCTTTAGAAATGATAACAGCAGTACTGTCTGTCTCTCTGTGTGTATTGACAGTTATGCTCAATCAGTAAAATGTTGTACTTTCTCCTTATCCAAGGATTTCCTGCTGCAGATATTTACTGTGTTCCGAATATTGATACGCCCAGAGATGTTTCCAAAGGACTGGACTGTCATGCGCTTGGTTGCTAACAAGTAAGACATTTTAGTTCATGATAATTGGGGCTCAATGTATAGAGGAAAAGGAGAGTAAATAATGGCCTTTTTATTTTATTTCCAGTTTTAATTCTCTAAATCCTAGGGTTCTTTTTTATTATTATTACAATTTGTCTTGAGTTATTATTTTGTTTTGAATGTATTAATATCATTCAAAAATCAAATAATATTACAGAGTATGCATTGAGAAATCCCATTCCCTACCTACTGGATCTTTTCTACCCCCTAGAACAGCCTGCCTGTAGCAACCATTCTTATCTGTTTCTTACAGTTTTTCCACAGTTCCTTTATACGTAGTCAAGCAGACAGCATTATTTTGCTCTGGACTTGCTCTTATACTTATAAATCGCAAGAGATAAAAAAGCCTCTCATTCTTTTATGGTTTTTTTTCATTTTTGACTGAATAATATCCAATTGAATGGATATATCATAGTTTATTTAGCTAGGTCCCTATTGCTGGACATTTGAGTCATTTCTCATCCTTCTTAGTTCTTTTTACCCCCAACAAAATACATTAAGCATCTACTATCTGCTGATCTCCAGAAATGAGACATGATCCTTGCTTTAGACATATGAAGATTGGAATTTATTTTATTTATCCAAGCAACATGGCCATTAAGGAACTGAAAATAGTGCTCTGAGGAAAGTTCAGAACTAGTTACAGACATTTGGGAAATTATTAGTGTAAAGTTAATATCTGAGTCCCTAAGAGTTGATAAAATTACCTGATACGAGGCATATCCAGCAAAAAAATAAAATGATCTGAAGGAACCGGAGCTAGAACAGGAGATTAGGGTACATCGAGAAAATGTTAGGCACCGTTTCCATAGAACACAATGTCATGAGTTCATATGCTGTCTCAGCTTCCTGTCTTCCTAGTCTCAGGAGAAAGAATGAACATAAGTTCTTTAGGAAACTAACCTGGTCTTCACTTCCAATCTCATTATTTACTCTTTTTCATTAACATTCCTACTTTCCAAGCCCAAGCTTGCCTGCTTCTCCTTTTCCCTCTTCTCCAAATGCCAACTCCCTCATCCTCAGGATGAAGGTTGGATTCTCAACACACTTATCCGTAGGCCAAGGTTACCATATGTCTTCCCCAGATGCCCAGGTACAGTGGTGCTGAGAGCCCCAGAACACAGGATTCAGTTTTGATTAGATATGCTTTATATGGCTTCTGCTGCAGTACACATTTATAGACTTGGAGGTGTTAACATGATGTGTTAAAAACTTTGTGAAGTAACAAATAGTATAATATGGCATATTATATTTTACATAAGTAAAGCAGCTTTTCCATTTTGAAGACTAATTGAGAGTAATGAAACAGCTCTCCTCAGAATTTAGCATATATTTTAGTTTTGATATCTGTGAGTAGAATCAATATCAATTCCTCTGAATGTCTAGATGCTACAGATTGAAGTTGGAGCTTTTGCTCATATTTCTGGACTTGCTAATAAAGATCAAACATTCTGGTACTTGTAGAGGACTATGAAGTGATCCAGGGAACCAGATGGGAAGTGATTCAGGTGGCCCAGTGTCACCATCACATAAAATCAGCATTTGGTCGTTCTGCCCCATGTGCCAAAGAACTTTTTGGTTTAAATTAGAATTTCCAGTAGCAGAAATTCAAAGTGAAAGTACATTTAACATTTTCTTCCTTAGGTACACAGGCTTTGCTTGAGCTTGCTGAAAATCAGGACAAGAATATGACTTTTTGATATTAAATACTGTCTCTGTCTGCCCCACCTAAAAATCCCTATTCAGTTTATAAAGATGTGCATGGTCATGTATATTACTCATCTACAGTGTTAACCACATAGGAACATGATTTTTTTTAAGAGGTGAGCTCTGTGTTGTCATATATTTAAACAAGAACTTTCCCCATAACAAACCCCAAAAGTCTTCTGCCTTTGCTCAAAAAAAAAAAAAAAAAAAAAAAAAANAATAAAAAGATAAACTAGCAGACTGGCTCAAAAAAAAAAAAAAAAAAAGACAAAAAGCCTTTGCTCAGTGCAACAGTACCATTATGTTGCCATTAAGTGAATGCTGAGGGCAGATTGCTGGACACCATGAATTTTAGGCACCTGCCAAGGTAGAACAAACCATGTACTCTTCTACCAGACTCTGCTGTCCTCATTTAACTGTACAAACCATTCCCCATTCAAATTATAAAACTATGTAAGACTTAGCCTTGCTCTGTAAATGCAATATAGTGCAGAAATAAGCCCTCAATTATATGTCTTTTTTGTGAAAACTATTAACCTATACATAATATTGATAGAAAATACATATTTCTGAAATATGCTAAAATATTTTAAATATGTTAAAGAGCATATGCTGGAAAGGAAACAAATTCCTCTTTGCTAAACTGAGTAGAAGCAAGTTGCAGGAACTAGATCTACATCTCTGAAGCTGACTACCTTTTTTCCCACAGTATTAACTTTCTTAGACAAACATTTGATCAGGGCTTCTGAAAGAGACATTCAAATGCAAACTTCCGATTTTATTAACCCATTTGTGTGCTTAGAATGTGGCCAACTGATAGCAGCTAGCTGGGAAGTCGGTTACCCTTTCCTTAAACTCATCTGAATGACTCATCCCTCAGGTGTTGGCCCCTTTTCCCTATGTTTTCAAGTAAATGCCTTTAATTTTCATCCACAGCTGTGTTGTCTCAAATCTTATAGGTTTCCTGCTTTATGTGAAGTCCTGTGATCAAACACCTGGCGATTTCTATGGTTTTTGTTTATTTCCACCTAGATATCTAAAATTGTATAGCACGGGAAGTGTGTCCAGTCTAAATTCCATAAGGTCAAGACATTTCCTCTTTCTTGCATGCTGCAAAGCTACTTTGTGCCCACTGTTAAATTCTTAGTAGATGTTTCTGATGAGGATAACCACTCAATCTGAAAAAGAAGGAACATAAGGAACATGAATACCAAAAATACAGGACACTTTGAGAGCTGTGTCTCTCCACCCCCTTCCTGTCCACATTGTGAAATGAAGTACAAAAATAAAGTCACAGCTTCATGCATATTTTCAAGGAGATAAATCTTACAACACACTTGCCTGCTAAGGACAGTAAAATCTTTCTCACCCTTCGCATCCAATTTCAGATTCTCGCTTTGTTTATCTTATATGCATGTTGGCCTCAAACATGTCTTACATGAACCAATTTGGGTTTCCAATAGGTGTATATAGCAAATAAATAATTTGTTAAATCATGGATTCTTAGCAGAGGTCATCCATTCATTCACTGACCCATCTATGCAGCAGGTTCCCCTGCCCCAGTGCCCATTGTGTAAAATAAACACTGTAAAGCTAAAAAGCATAGGTCTCTGAGTGTGTTTATGAAAGGAACTTTGTTCTGGACTGGAAGAGGAAGGGACATTCATGAAGAAGTGAAACTTGAGCTAAAAGCTAAAGCAAGAGGTATCAGGCAAACAGTGAAGGAAGAATGTGTAGGAATTGTACGTAGAAAAGACCCTGTGGTCAGAGGAAACAAGGCTCTCTCCAAGAACTGAAAGACTGTTAGTATGGGGAGGTATCCATTCCAATTGAAAGGAGAAGACAGGGCCCAGATATTGGGAGGTACAGAGAACTATCAGCACAGGAGAAACCAGGAAGCAACAGATATGAGCTTGCTGCAGCCATCCAGTTAAGAAAAAATGATGATTTGGCCATGTGATTAGCAAGGACTGTAGTGAGAAGGTAGATTTCAACCATAAGGATGGTGGAACTTGCAGATGAATTGATGTGCATGGGAGAGAGAAATCATGTCCTTGGAATTTTTTGGCCAGAGCAAAAGGACAAATTGTGGTGCCATTCTCCTAGGTGAAAAATATGAAAGAGGAGTAGGTAAGGTGATGAATGAGGTGAAGAATTCTACATTGAACCTAAGTTCAAGATGGTGTTAGATATCTAAGTAGAGATGTAGAAGGGAAAGCTAACGTGTGCTTGGGTAGAGCTCAGGGGAGAGATTGCAGCTGAAGATGTACTTTGAGGGTCATCAGCATATGGCTAGGATTTGAAGCCATGGAACTGAATGAGAGCACACAGGAGGAAAGTGTAGACAGAAAAGGAAATGACTTAGGCTTGAGCCCTGGAGCATACCAACATCTAGAGCTGTTGGGAGGTTGGGGGTGATGTGGACCAACAGCTAACCTTGGGATTTGGCAATGTAAATAAATACTGGTGACCTTGACGAGTGCTATTTCAGTGGCCTGGTGGAGATGAAAGCCTGATTAGAGTGAATTCAAGAGTTGAGAAGCTGATCGCAGTAATTATAGGCAGCTCTTTAGAAGAACTTTGCTATAAAAAGGAATAAATGAAGCTATATTTGGAAGGATACATGAGGGCCAGAATTCTTTTTTAAAATAGGGGATATTGTAGCATTTAGATTTACTAATAGGAATGGCCCAGTTAATACAGAAACACCTTTGGGTTAATGAGGGGAGTACAGTAGTGTGGCTGTGTGTCCCTGTCCACAGTGTTCTCACTCCTAAAAATAAATCCACTGTGCAAGCACGCAGTCAAGTTCAGCTGACATTGCTTCCTTCAGTAAGACTTTCTCAATGAAGGAAGCTTTCCCCACTTAGAGTAGCACACAAAGAAAACTCACCTGGTACACACAAGGAAAGCTGTGCTCAAACAAGGAGCATTGGTAGTTTGTCCATAGTTATAGGATGGAAGGCAAAGGATGTGATAGGGACCCTGAAAAGTTGAAGGGTGGAATAGATAATTCATTGGCCATCCACTGACACTGGATGTTGCTTCATTTTTGTTTTTCCTAAGGATAGTTATTCTTTAAGTGTAATAAACCTTATAAGTGAGAGAGGGAAGAATAAGATATTGATTTTTATCAAAACTATGTAATACAGTGAGAATTATATCTAACATAAATAGTTATTACAAACACTTTGGCAAGAATTCCATGCACATTGCATCCCCCAGTGAAGTAGAGAGAATGGATACATGAAGGAAAGGCTTTCTTAAGGCTTAGGCCTAGTATGTCCAAATAAAGACTGTTGCCACATGACTGATTTTCTACCAGTGCATCCTAGTGGAGTTTGCAGATCACTACAGTCTTTCCTAATTATCTTTGCCTCTTCCACACTGCATGCTTCATGGATTGGCTTCATGGATTGGAAACAAAGTCACTAGTTTCCTCCTTCCCAGCTTTGCCTGAGGCTGTGCCCTCCTCTCATCAGCTTTGCCTAATTTCAGTGTGTCCTTTAAAATACCTGATATATTAAACATTTGAGAGGATGCACATTTTAAAATCACCTAATCTGGTAAATAATTATAATAAACCATAGATTCAAATGTAGTGAGGAGGCTTCAGTCATTCAACCAACAATTATTAGCCTAGGCCCATGGCAATACAGTGGGAAACAAAGCCAAATTCCCCAGATGTCTTTGTTCTCTACATTCTGATCCTTCTCTGTCTTCTGTCTGTATACCAGTCCTCTAAATGGGAAAGGATGACCACATGCATCAGAATCACCTGGCCAGGCTCCATTGTAAACCCACTGCTCAGAGGTGGTGTGAGACCCTGAAGTTTCTTTGCAACTTGGGTGATTCTCATGCATGCCACAGTTTGAGAACTGCTGTCTCCCATGAATTCCCTTGGTGACTGTCCAAGATTTTTCGCTGCCCTCAATTAAGGTGCCAGATTGTAATGAAGCCATACTCTAGATTTAGGTTTTCTTAGGTTTTTACTGTGTAAACATCAACATTGTTAATTCGCACTTCATCCATAAGGTGTTTCTCTAGGTCCATATATGATTTTTGGCAATGGGCTGAGGCTTGAGCAGATTACCAGGATGCAATAGCTTTCAAAAGGATAAATTATAGGAGATTAGTTTTCTATAGGGAAAGTGGGAGTGGGTGATTGAAGATAATTCCTAAGTCACAGAATGAGATGACAACTGGAATATCTTGAAGCAGTAACTTATTTCCTGTGTATCAATCCCTCTTTCCTGTATAGATTTTATCATTCTGCATCCATAAATTGTGGTTCTCAGAAGTGATTCTTGTGCCTGTGTTTCTGTGGCAGAAATCAGTCATTTGACCATTTGTGGGAGCAGATTGCAAACTATTCTTGGCTATTGAGTTGGATCACCAAGATTTGAAATAATCCCATATTCAGAAACTGAGTCATGAGTAAAAAAAAAAGTAAAACCAGAGGAGCCACATGGTTCTAGATTTATTAGAAAAAGTCAATTAAAAAAACTTCCCTCACCTGACTCCACAGTTACTCAGCACAATGAAGGAGGAAAGCTGTATGAATACTTGCAACTGGCTTTGAGACCTGGCTGCTAGGAAGCTGTATTTCCATACTGAGTTACCATGGAAAGCTCTGGAAGCTACCTCTGGAACATGGGCTCAAAATTATAGGCATAAATGAGAATCTTTTGAAGTAGAGTCATTTAAAGATCTTTCTAGCCCTGAGAAGTCTTACTTTTGGATGCCTATTAAACTACATGCCACAGTAGATATTTTTGCTGAAGAAAAATATTAAAATCACTTTTTACATTTGTCTCTTAAATTTTGGCCTATGAAGCAATCACTTAATTTTGATTGGCTATGATTTCTTAGCACTTATGCAAATTTGAGGATTCTTACGAAATATTAAAAGGTGACCTGTAATTTTTAACATAGTAAAAATTGCATAAATATTAAAGTAATGAAACTCATCAATATATTCTATGGACATGTAATTAACCCCCCCCCCCTTTTTTTTAGTTTTTATTTCACAATTTGGTTCCATAACATTTTTCAGGTCTCAATATTTTCCAAAACTCATGAAAATCTTATAAGCCTAAGCCCCTTTGTGCTCAATGATAAAAATGCCCCAATAAGAGTCTAGAAATAAGGACTTTGTGCTGCATTAAAGAGCCATAAGAATCTGCTAAAATTCTAGAAGTCAGGAGAATGCTGAAGCAGAATTTGTTGGAATATTTTTCTGATTCAGGCCTCTCTAGAGCCTTGTTCTTCAAAGGCTGAGTTGGGGACCAACAGCATCAGCATTACCTGGAGCTTGTTAGAGACACAGAATCACAAGTCCCACTCCAGGATGGCTGACTCATAATCTGCATCTTACCTAGTTCATCAGACACCCACTAAAATTTGAGAAATGCTGCTCTAGTCTAAAACAGTGGTTGTCATTTCTGGATTCACAAAGGAATTATCTGGCAAACCTTTGTACCCCAGACAAATCATTTTAGAATCTCTGGCTAAAGGTATTATCCAGACATCTGTATTTTTTTTTTCAGTTGTAGATAAAGGCAATACCTTTATTTATTTTATTTGGTGCTGAGGATTGACCCCAGTGCCTCACACATGTGAGGCAAGCACTCCACCACTGAGCCACAACCCCAGCCCAGACATCTGTATTTTGAAGCTCAGGTGATTTCAATTCACAGTCCAGATTGAGACACACTGTTCCATAGCAATACCAAAGAGTTTCCATGTTGCTTACCAGTAAGTGCTGCAGTTCAGGAAGCCATGGACATTGTTTGTTTGTTTGGGACCCAGTATATACATAACAATTTGGTAACACTTGCGTGGAATAAGATCTCTTGGTTGAAAGATTGAGTTTGTAAACTTATTTCCAGGACATTAGGCCTAATTGGCTAAATCCCAGATATGTCATGTTTCACTAATACTCGAGGATATTATTTCTGAACAATAATCCAAGATTGAATTTTTGGAGCAGAAAACAATTTGCTATGTCAGACTCTTGTAGTAGAACTGTATGTATTTCTCTGCTGAACTTCAAAGCAGAAAGTTTCTACTTACAGCCATGTTAAGGATACAAAATTTCAGTCTCTCTTTCTCTGTTTCTTTCTTTCATGCGAATCATGGAACCCAGGGCCTTGTGTATCTTAAGTACATGCTTTATCACTAAGCTATACCCCGAGTACCCCCAAATTTTCTTCTTTAAACTTAGAATCCACACTTCTGCCACATGATAGGCAAAAAGTCAATTCCTTACCTGATAGCATTGTTGTTTTCTGGTTATTAAAATTTAGTTTCATAGAGTAAAATACTTTGGGAACCTCATGATTTCTTCAGTTTCATTATTGGTTTTGCCAGTGTCTCTATGGAAAATTGTCACTTTCACAAATTTCACAAATTTGCAGGCAATTTGTCTCTTTAATATATGAAATTTACTGGTGATAGCTGCCACTTTAGGGGCTGAAGAAACCACAGAAATGGTTTCTTAGTCTCATAGATTTTTCTTTATTAACTCTTATACCAAGATTCATTCAGAGGTATAAATGACATCTAGGTAAGACAGTGTCTGTTCATGGTTGAGCATATGCCTGAGAAATGGTGATTTCCTCCTCTTTCCCTTTCTTTAAATTGAACTTCCACATTCAACCATCCAACCCCTTAGCTTTATTATAATGTTTCCATACCCCACAAGAAAGATCTAATAGTGAGCTGGGCTTGGTGGCATACCTGCAATCCCAGAAGCTCAGGAGGCTGAGGTAGGAAGATTGTAGGTTCAAAGCCAGCCTCAGCAACTTAGCAAGGGCTTAAGCAACTTATCAAGACCCTGTCTCTAAATAAAATATAAAAAGGGGCTAGGGATGTGACTCAGTGGTTAAATGCCCTTTGGTTCAATCCCAGGTACAAAAAGAAAAAGATCAAATAATAAATTTTCTAGCAGATAATAATGAACACTCATGTCCTTCAAAGACTATAAATATTATTAGTAAATATTCTTCTAATCTATATGAGTACCAAGGTGTAAACTTGGTGGGGTGCCATTTTGTTTCATTCTACCTAGGGTCTTGTAGCCATCTCCTTTGATTCTAAATGCTATAATGAGAATTTGGGCCTTATCACATCATAATACTGTGTTGTGTGTGCATCTCAGAAGAAGCCAGAGAAGTTTTAAATATCCACCATTTCTGTGTTTTTCCTTAATTTATATTATTTCAGTATAATGCATTTAATTAACCTGTTGAAAACACAATTCAATTTTGAATAAATACTTTTTTGGCTATAAAAATGTGCATATTTTGAACAAATTATGGAACTTTAGAAATAGGCAAGACAATTCACCAAATCCTTTATTAATCTCCCCAGCAAGATACATATGGCTGTATATGACCCCTAGGTTAGGCTTTCTTCAATTTCTCCTGTACTAGAAATATTCCTTTCTCTGAGTAGCTCTAATATTATCAGCTTTACACAGTTTAGTCCTGGATTACAGACAATTTTATAATTGTTGGAAGTCTTATTATCCTGAGAGTGAATCTGCCTTCTATAGTTCTTGTATAACCTCTAACACTTTAAATGGGGCACAGCAAAAAAAAAAAAAAAGTCGTCTAATAAATTCATCATATATTTTATCATTTCATTTTTAGGTTCCATTTCTTTCATGATAATCAAAAGGAATGTTAGGTTTCCATTAAGTCATTTTGCTTTGTTCAAAAATTAACAAAAATATTACAAGACATTGTGATATTAATGTGTTTCTGTTTGGAATTCCTGAATCTTCTTGTGTATTGCTTTACAAGGAAACTAACTTCAGTAATAGACTTTTTTTCTTCTGCCTGATGTCTCTTTTGTGAATTATCTGACACTGACCCACATGTTTACTGAAGGAGCTTTTCTTTTATCTTAGTTACTTTTTATTCTTATGTACTAAATGATTTTTACTAAAATGAAGTTTTCAACTTATAATGTATTCTTTTTCTCACTAGTGTGATTATTACAACAGTTCTATACCTCTCAGATGCACTTCGCAAGAACTTCTTAAATGAAAACTTTGATTATAAGGTAAGTATCCATTTAGATGACTGTCTCACTTGGGCTAAAAGATTTGTATTGCATTTTAGTAGATTAACTAATATATTTCCTTGTCATATTAATTTTAACTGTGAATAGTATTAGAACACTTTCATTTTATTTGCACACAAGCAGAGCTATAATAATGCTTATCAGCTTGATGGAGATCAATAGTACTTAAAAGAAGATAGATCTTTATTGTTGGTATACATAATAATTCTTGCTCTTTTCTGTATGATTTAGTTGCATAACAAAGAAGACTTAGAATATAATGTTTTCAAGAATTTTTTTAAAGTAGTTTATATGAAGAAAAAATTACGAAGTAAATGCTTGATTTCCTTACTCCTCTAGCTTCCCATGTTTTATAATTAATGAAAAAATAAGAAATATTTCTAAAAACTTTTTTTCAAGCAGAACTTTCTGTATAATATAATATGAAGTGATAGACCTAGGTGCCTAAAAATTCTTGATTCCTATTTTTTTCAAATGGCAAACAAAGATAGGAATTATCGATGGTGGATTCTCTTCTCGGTGTGGTACTGTTTAAGCATCTCTGTGTCTTATTCTTTTTGAATAGCATTTTTCATAAATAAGCATTTAATAAAATTTCCTTTAATGAATAATTAAAAACTATCAAAAAAGCACAAATACAATAAAAACCAATGGGATTTGAATAATTGCATATTTCTTTAAATCATTTCTCATAATAGTATGTCAGAATTTCATAATCAGAGTTCTAGTTTTTGATATTTTTATCTTCTATTTCCTTCTTACAACTCCCCTTTTTGGATGCATTCCAAATTTGGCATATGTTCTTAATTGTTTCTTTGGATAAATACTTATTAGTGGAATTGTTGGGTTAAAGGTTGAACCAGTTGTATTTGATTATCTATTTTCCTAAGTCTGTCCAACACTAGAAGAGGCAGCTTTTTCCAATAGTTAGATAAGGGGACCATCTTTTTTGCTTTAATTTGCAATTTCTTACTAGTTATTAGTTATTCACTAGTTACTAGTTATTTATTGAAGTTCATACTTTGTGAATTTTCTGTTCTTGACTTTTGTTTATTGTTTTCCCTGGGTTTGTTTGTTTGGAGATGGGGTTTCATTGTATTTCCCAAGCTGGGATCATATTTATGATCCTCCCACCTCAGACTCCCAAAGTATCTGGAATTGCCGATGTGTATTATTGTGCTCAGCTTGGGGCCTTATCATAATCTTTTTTATTTCTCAGAACTCTTTACATATTACAGATAGTCTTTCCCATATTTCTTATAGCTCATTGTCTATAATTTTACATGGCATCAATTAAGACATAGTTTTTTTTCATTAGAAGTTCTACACATTTTTTAATGTTTATTTCAGGAAATTATACTCTGATCTATTTCTTATTCTGTATTTGGTATAAGAAAATATAGACTCAAAAGATTTGTCTGGGCAGGGAATTTTTAAGTATTGTCTGAATTGAAAGCAATTAGCATATCCAAAGAAGCATATGCATTTTTTAAAGTTCTACATTAAAAGCAGTTCCAAGACTGAATTCATATAGGAATAAAGTAACCCATCTTATATCTCTGCCTCACAGGAGATACAGAAATAAGAGAAATAAAACATCTTCCATTTAGCATCTACCCAAGAGCTTATGGAACTTGGGATATAGCTTTGAAGCAATATCTAAGTAGAGATTATTTATGTGTTTACTTCTTTTTATAGAAAATTTAAAGCATAGATTTATAAAGAATAGAGAATAGTATCATAAGCCTCCATGTATTCATTTCCACCCTTAACTGTTATCAAGTTGAATCTTATTTCAACTCTACTCCCAACCATTTGCCACTTCTGAAGTAAATCCAAGATATTGTGTCACTTCACCTACAAATATTTTTGTAACAATAGTATTTAAATATTTGCTCTTATTTTAGATCTGGGATTCCTACTTTTACCTTGCAGTCATTTTTATAAACCAGTTGTGTCTGCAGTTGGAGATGTTCACACCTTCCAAAAAGAAAAAGGTGTTAGAAAAGTAAGTACCACTATGTGTTTAGGTGGGAATGTTAACTTCTAGAAGGTGCTTGTTCCAAATGGCTCACGAACCAAAAGATCCATAACTAGAAATCACAAGTGGGATAGCAATAATCAAAAGGGCAATAAGCAATTTCTTAGGGAAATTTCAATATTTTGAACTTATTTATACATTTTTATCCCAAGTCTTTCAGGATTCAAAATTATTATAGCAGCAAAAAAATATGAAACTGATTCGTTTTACTGAAATATTTGTGTAAAGAATTGATTTAGAGACATAAAGACATGTACATTAGACATGTTTAATTAAAAACATCGTGCCTTTTAATTGAGAATGATAGGTTGTATTCTACAGAAACACAAATACTTCTTTGTTCTAGAGGTTCTGTGTCAGGATTGCTTTCTGCTATTTCAGGTACGGTGACATGCGGGTGACAATGGGTTGTGAGATTTTCAGCATGTGGCAGAACCTAGGTAAGTGATGAAAACAGAAGCCTCTACCATTGCACAGCTTATCATTGTACTTTCAAGCATACAAACGAAGAAGGAAATTTACCAATGACAGCATTTGAAACCAAATGTCAAAATCAATAAGAATATCTATAGGAAGTCATTGGCATTTTGACAGTGAGTAAAGTTACAACTAATTCTTTAAATTGGTGTCTGAAAAATCACCTTTCCTTTATGTGTTTCATTATTAATTAATGGTAAATTTTAGAATCTAGCATTACTCCAGCATTACACCCATTATTTCTAGCAATGAGCTAGAGGGTAATTGGAGACTATAACTACTCAAAATGTCTAGCAGTCTAAATTGAGGCTATGAATCATCATAAATTTAGATTAAATTTCATGAAACATTGACTTAAACATCATCACTCTAAAAACCTTCAGACCATTGACCTGTGTCATAAAGAGTATAGCCAAAGGACTTTAAAAGCATCTGTGGTTGCTAAGAGACTGTTATATCCAATTTTGTTAAATCTGCCACAGCAGATAGAGCATATTATTCCAGCAAATTGATGGCACAGATATGGTTGCACAAAAAAGAATAATATTTTGGAAACAAATTGATTTAAAAGTCATTGGCATCATTCTACAGATTTGTAACATTTAATTTGGTATGTTAACTATGTAAGTTTATAGTATTCATTAATAATTATTGCATTTTAATTCCTCCTTGTGATTTATTAAAATGATTGACCTATTTAAGTTGAATATGTAATGATCTGAGCATACCTTCTTTCTTGGGCTCATCCAATAACAATTTGGAAATGGCAGAGTTTGCTTTCTGTAAGTGAAAATAGAACCATTATCATTTTGCTTGAATTATTACAGAGTGATTTTTGACTAGAATATGTTTGTCCCTCAAATACACATGGCAGTTTGAGGGTGCCTCATTATATATAATTGAGCCCTGTGTTCAGTGCTTGGTGGTGATTTCAGTAAAATAAATGAATGAATGAATAGATAAGTAATATAAAAAAGGAAGTTATCATCTTCAAAATAACCTCCAACTATGAAAGGCCAGCCAGAATAAATCATGATCTGTCTTTAGATTCAGTTCAAAATTAGCATTACATGTTTGTGTTACTTGTAGAATGCTCCTCTTAGTCTTCATGTTTGATTGTGTCCTTGTCTTTTCAGAAGCAGATCAGGGACCTTATAGATCCATATTACAGTTAGCATTAATTTAGCAAGCTATTTTCCAAAGTATTTTGCACTGAGGTGTTCAAAGAGAGTTATGATTATTTAGCTCTTTTCCAAGCCAATTATAAGATAAATATAGGACATATTTGGTTTGGTTACTAGAATATTAGGAAACATGGCAGGCTTTCTCTTCTGGATAAATCTGAGCATTACTATGTGTGATGATTTCCACATAAATCTTTGTCTGGGCCAGGATAGCTATGCACTGAGGCTTATGTCCCTTCGTCTGCAAAATTAAGCAGGCATACAAATTTTTTTTCTCTTTTTTGTCTTTGTTCCAAAACAAAAATATTTCTGCCTCTGGTTTTTATGTTAAATTGCTTCTCTGTTTTTCTTAGATTTCTAGAGATGGTAAAAAGTCTCTTAAGCACATAGAGCTCATCATGCAGTATCTTTAGAACATTGCACCTCAAAAGTGGACCAGCAGCATCAGTCTCACCTGGAGGCTCGTAAGAAATGCAAATTGTTTGGTTCCACCCCAGACCTACTGAGATAGAATCTTTGGGAGACTACCCAGAAATCTTAGTTTTAGCAAGTTTTCCAAGTAACTCTTAAACACTTGACTAGAACCGCCCTGCTTTATGCAGAATTATCCCCCTTCTCTGTTGTTAGAGCTCTAAAGACTAGCTCTCTCACAGTCTAGAACTCTCTTAGAGAAGGCTCATTATATACACCTTTGAGTCCCCAGCATGATATAGTTCAAGAGTAGGGTGAGTATATATTTTCTTTTCATTCCTTGGTTTCAGTTTTATTTCCCAAGTTGTGTCCTAACTTTTCTGAAACTTCCAAAACATGAGGTGAATTTTAAAGTTGCTAGTATATAACAGAATTTGAATGTGTTCAAAAATATTAAAACCCCTTCTCCAGCATACATTTTTGCAAAATGATAAGAAAAATTAAATATTCAGTGAACTATTTAGACAATTTTATAAGCTTCAAATTGGCTTATATTACTTAGGAATATCAAAATAAATTAGTTATGGTATGTTAGTTATAACAAAAATATATGAGATATAATTTATATGCCTATAAGAATGTCATATTTAATATTTGAATGCTAAATAAGAGTTTATACATTTTCATATTTTAATTTTACAGACCAGTAACTCATAAAATATTGACTATGTGCAAGTTATTTGGGGAAACAGGAAAATGGGGTCTACAACTGTTAAAAGCTTAGTTTTAAAATCTTGCATTTTAAACTTTTGTCGGATATATGTGGAACCAGAAGAAATCCTGATAAAGTTACTGTCTTTTAGTAAAGCTAGGGTTTTGGCTCAGCAGTAGAGCGCTCGCCTCCCACGTGCAAGACCCTGGGTTTGATCCTCAGCACCACATAAAAATAAATAAGTGAAATAAAGGTATTGTGTCCAACTACAACTAAAAAATGAATATTAAAAAGAACAAAAACAAAAGCTAGTAAATTTGTATGAGTTAATAAATTAACAACCTCAGTACTTTTTAATAGATACAAAGAACATTTACTTTTAGAAAATAAGTTGAGCGCAGGAAATGCCTGGTCTGACGAAATACACTTTTTACCACCTGAAAGGCTTTTGCTGGTTGGTCTAATTTGGAAATACAATTTTACTGAGCAATATTTTTAAATCAGATTTTTGTCTTTGGTGTTTAGCTTAGATGTGTTAAATTCTTACATATGCTGGCAATGACTTGGCTTTTTCCTAAAGTGCTCTTAAATATAAAGTGGAGCAGATGTGGTGGCACACACCTATATTCCCAGCAACTCAGGAAACTGAGATTGCAAATTCAAGATGAACCTGGAAAAGTTAGTGAGACCCTTTCTCAAAATAAAAAATAAAAAGGACTGGGGATGTGACTCAGTGATAAAGTGCCACTTGAATCAATCCCCAGTACTGGCAGACATAAATAGAAAGCTGAAGGATGTTCAAATCTGGTCATTATATCCCCTAGAAAATAACCTGTGAGCAACTTTTCAACCTGTGAGACCTGGAACTACTTAAGATTTCCAGTTGTTATTTTTAACCGTAGCCACCAAACTAGTAGACAAACTCAGTTGGGTGTGCTTGAAATATTTTGTAGTTCTAAACTTGTATAACAAGTTATCTGTAGTATTAAGTGGTTTTTTATGACTATTTACAAACAGAAAGTTTAAATTTCTTCCTGAACATTTGGATCCTTTAATTATTTATTAAGCCAACAAAAGCAGGAGACACAAGCTGCACCTTCTCTTCCTCTTTAATCTCAGTCTTGGAGCTTTTGAGCAATCAGGGTCAAAGTGCCCATTCAACTTCATGGGGGTGAATCGAAAGGTTCTGTTATTTTATACTTCAGCCCAAGAATATGAGGCCTGGATGGGGACATAGGAAGAAAACCAGAAAGTTTCTTGTGTACAGACAACCAGTGGTACCCCACAGGTAAACAAGGAAGGAATTTTTTTCCCTTAGGAGACAGCAGTGGTTCTTGGAGACAGAAAGGCTTTTGCTCTTCATTGAAATTTTGAATTATGCTCCTTGTCTCCATTGCATCTGGAGCACTGGACACAACAACATTATCCTATCACATGATTGAAATAATTTTTTTAAGTATTTTTAATTGTAGTAAATTACACATAAAATTTGCCCTCTTAACCATTTCCTAGTTCATTCCATGGTATTAAGGACATTCCCATTATAACACAATCACCTCCAACCACCACCCATTTATAGAACTCTTTTCGATTGGCTAAACTGAAACTCTATACACATTAAACAATGACTCTTGGGTCCCCTTCCTCCCCAGCCCATTTTACTTTCTAGCTCTGAATTTGATTATTCTTAGTACTTTAAGTGGAATAATACAGTATTTGTCTTTTTGTGACTTTTGTTTCACTTAGCAGAATCCCTCAAGGTTCTTTCATGTTGTAACGTGTGTCTGAATTTCCTTCCCTTTTAAGGTTGAGTACTATTCTATTGTATGAATTTGCTGCATTCTCTTTATTCATTCATCCATCTCTGGATACATGATTGCTTCAACCTTTTGGCCATAGTGAATAAGGCTGCTATGAACATGGGTCTACAAGTATCTCCTTGAGATCCTGCTTTCAATTCTTTGAGGCATATGCCCAGAAGTAGAATTGCTGGATCATGTGATCATCATTCTATTTTTAACTCAACCATCTACCATATCATTTTCCATAACTGCTGCAGCATTTTACATTCCCACCAACAGAGCATAAGGGTTCCATCCTCACCAACACTTGGCTGCTTTCTAAGGTTATTGTTGTTCACAGTCAACATCCTCATGGGTATGAGGTGATATCACATTGTGGTTTGGGTAAAATAACTTATTTTTAAAGAATAAAGACCAACTAGTGATAAGTGAACACCTTTTCTTGACTATGCTATTTCTCAGCATTTTCATTTTTCTAACTTGAAGGATTATAAATACTCTATCAAGAGAAGGGGAAAATACATATTTTTCCCCAAAAATTTTATCTGTTGGTACTTGTACTGGTATGAATAGTCTGCAGAGAGGTTAGATTTCACTACTGTGTCCCACCTTTGGCCCTCATCTTACTGCAAGGTTAAGTTTTTTTCTCTATTTTTAAATGAACTCACATTCCTACTAAATATAAAGTGAGCTCTTTGTTCCACATTTGCAAACACAGCATCTTGTAACTGCTGTAGAAAAATCAATACTTCCCTAGCAGGCTGTTCTGTGTGCATAAATATAAAACTCCAACAGCCCAAGAAGCAGGTGCCCTAAATACTTCAAAACAAGACCATGTGGCTGACAACTTGAGATGGGGAAATAGACTAAATCTATAGTTTAAAAAAAATCATTTAAAGGAAATTTAGTTTGCTATTGCTATACAAAGCTCAAATTTTTGCTTTGCTGTTTCAGGAGGAATTAAATTTTCAATGGTTGTGGTGCCTGTTCAGGTTTGCACAGATTCTGTGTTCCCAAAGTGTGTTTTCAGCAAATAAGACTATTCTTGTGCATTTCTGCACAATAATTTAAATGTAGGTGTGACTGTTGCATGACCTTATTCTCATATAAGACTACAGAATGTATTGTATGGGCCTTGTTTGGATTGTGTTTGAAATAAAACCATTATAGATGATGTCTTTTATGAAGATCAGGCAAATTTTAACATAGACTGGGTTTTAAATTAACAAATGTTGTTTGTTTTGTTAGGCATGATAGAGACACTGTGATTCTGCAATCTTAAAATGTCCAGTTAACAATATTTATTGATATTACACAAGTAGAATGATCTCAGACTTGCTTTAAAATGCTCTAGGAAAAAAAATTATGTGGGATGTTAAATGAAATAAAACTAACAAAAATCTTGATATTGAAGCCAATTGATGGGTTTATGGGGATTTGTCTTTCTATTCTCTGTCATTTAGTGTACATTGTTATTTGTTTTTAATTATTTTTTGTAGTTGTAGATGGACAGCATGGTATTTTATTTGTGTGTTTATTTTTTATGTGGTACTTGGGATTGAACCCAGTGCCTCATATATGCTAGGCAAGTGCTCTGCCACTGAGCCCCAACATTGATATTTTTGAAAAGAAGAAAATTGGGTTGTAAAATGTCCATAAACATGAGAATTTTTTTAAAAGAAGAGATTAAAAAATACTCAAGCAAACAGTGGTAAATAAAGTTCATGGCATACTAATTATGATCTTCATTAGAGAGGGCAAAGAACACCATACTTGAGAAAGATTTAAAACTAACGTAGTAGCTTTGAATCTCATTCTGCCCACTCAGGCCTGGGAGAACTAACTGGACTGGCAGGAATTTCAATTTATTTTGTATTTCTTCTCTTTTTCATTCTCCTTCCACACACACCCAAAAGCTATGCAGAGCTTTAGTGTCTTATCCAATAGTAAAGCAGCAGAGAGGTCTTCTGGGATAACTGGTCAAATGCTAAGATGTCTGTTTTAGTCAGATTTGTCACTGCTGTGACTAAACGAGTAACCAGAACAATTTTAGGGGAAGAAAAGATTATTTGGGGGCTCATGGTTTCAGAGGTCTCAGTCTGTACTGGCTCCATTCCTCGGGGCTCAAGATGAGGCAGAATATCATGGCAGATGAATGTGAAGGAGGGAAGCAAAGATCAGGAAGCAAAGAGGCTAAGCTCAGCTCACCAAATGTATACCACAAAGGCACGCTCCCAATGACCCACCTCATCCAACCACATCCCACCAACCTTCAATTATACTTGGTTAATTCCTATCAGGGGAATAATTCACTGATTGGGTGAAGGCTCTCGTAACCCAATCATTTCACCTCTGAATGCTTCTGTATTGTTTTACACGTGAGCTTTGGGGGGATACCTCACATCCACGCCATAACAGTGGCCTTTGTCCTGGTGCACTTGGTTCCTTCAGTGTGATGGCTCTTTGTGGCTAGACTTCAAGACCCTGCAGCCATTTCCTGGGGCACAATAGTGGGACAGAGGTAAGACCCATAATTTCAGGATTTACCAGCATTTGCCCTGACAAGAATATCCTTTCCTCTTTTTTTCTTTTTTCTTTTCCACTTAATAGGACATCTTGAATACACAGTGAGTTTAAGCTTTTGCAAATGGCAATGAGAGTGATTGAGTTAAGGGTGCTTCTGCTTTCTGCCGCGACAAAATAACTGAGGAAAGAATTTGCAAATGCTAGCTGCTAGTTGCCGGCTTGAAATGTATGTTTGAAGAACGAGGTATAAATAGGGAGAATGATGAATTGCTATTTCATTGAGTAGGTTGATCTTGAAAGGATTCAACTTTTTTTCTTTTTTTGGAGGAAAGTATACAAAGTTAGACTGATAAGGAAGTTGATTTTGAGGTGTTCTTGCTTTGATGAGGAAAATAAAGCAGTCTTTTGAGAAAGACAAGAGATTGCCTGAGTCAAAATTCAAAGTAGGAACACACAAGGAATAACCAGCCAGGTTTCTTCCTCACATATAATTGGTATGGATAAATAATTTAGAGAGGGTGAGGTACAATGAAATTACTTTTGATGAAACCTCGAATGAGGAAGGGACTGTGTGACTTAGGTGATATAAAAGTAAAGGGACTTTCAGATGGGCAGAGGCCTGTGAGCTGTCCAAAGCCTCTTGTCTTTAATTCGCTCTGAAACTAAACCCAAGGTAAAATCGATAAACTTCCCAATTGTGATAGAGAAGCAACTCCCTGAAATCTCTGTGGAGTACCCAATCCCAATAATGGGGGATGTAACAGATGCCCCAGGATGCTATGTCTGTAACAGCTAAATAAGAGGGCAGGCATGTTGCTAGAACAGATCATGAGGTCTTGGCCCATAGGATACTCGGGATGTGGAGCAGGGGTGAGGATATCCTTCCCTGAGTCAAGGCAGGTGTCTGAGATTCCTGAGACAGCATCAAGAACTATCATTAGGAAGCTGATACAAAGCCCTCTAGGTATCTGCAAGATAAGAGGTAATTCAGACCTGTGGCCTCTGTCAAGGGTACCCTTTCTAGGGAAATAGAAACCCAGAGGGAATTCAAACTCAGAAAGGCACAGAGCCTCCCATCTTTTCCCGTTGCCATATTGGTCTCTATGAGTGGACAAGATGCTCCTCAGAAGGGTTTTGACAAAAGGATTGGTAGTACAGATCATGAGGTCTTGGCCTCTAGTGTATAAGAGCTCTTCTGATTGCATTTGACAAAGACAAAGCCCAAAATGCCCCCAGTTAAACTTGTGTTGAAGAAATACATGGTACAGTATAGCTGGAAAGCCTACAGGTATATCTGGCTTCAGGCATGATAGTTTTCTAGAGAGAACACTGGGCCTCACCATTTCCTAGCTGTCCTTGTTCCATGCGCTGTGTTAATTCTCAAGTAGGCTGTCTCCATTCAGTGGGAAAGTGGCTTTTGTTGGCTTTAAAACAATTGTTCTATTTCCTAAAAGCCCCATAGAGAAGTCTTTCAGGGCCACAAATTTGCCCTACTGGGTGATGTGTCCTTCATGAACAAATCCCTAGGTTCCAGGAATTAACCTGTGACTTTACAAGACCCAGGTTATATGCCTTTCTGAGACCAGGATGGCAGAGTGTGTACTCCCTACCCCACATTCCCAGCCCATAGAATGACAGATGAACCATTTCCCCCAAAGGACAGGATGCTGGCCAGATGGCATGTCTGACTCCCTCTTCCCTCCCACCCAGATTCTGGCTTAGTTCCTTTCTTGCCTTTGCCCTCAGACAACTTTATGAGGAAAAACAGGCAATTCCTACCAGCTCACCTTTTCTGTTTCTTTTTACTCTTTAATGCATGGTCATACTTTCCTTCACATTACTCTTCTGCCAAAACTAAAGGCCTGTGTTGAATCCACAAGATAGTGATTACTAATTTAAACTAGAGCCAGCCTGCTTAGGTTCAAATGCTGGCCACCCTGATCACTAGCTGAGGAACTTTGGGCAAGTTGTTTAACTTCCCAGGTTTTAGAGTTTCCTTCTCTCTAAGTGGGAGGTGGTAGTTCCTACTGCCTGGAGTTGTTATGGGGAATAAATGAAATTGTACATGCAAAGCAGCCCGAGCCCTGCCTGCCACATATAAGTGCTTTCCAGTGTCAGCTGCTATTAGAAATAAGTCACCACCTCTAATCCTTTTGTAGTCCACATCACCACTTTCCCATGTTCCCCTGCCTGCCTCTACCCCATCTCTCTTGTTGGCAACTCCTCTTGTCCTGGCCCTGGTGTGCTCAACTTCCTCTAAGCAGCTTTCTTCAGTTTTCCCAGATAGGATGAATTGTGCCATCTTTTCCCCTCCTCTTCTATCCTTTGTCTCTCTCTCTCTTTTTTTATTATTTTTAAAAAATTATTAACACATATTAATTATACAACTTAATAGGTTTCACTGGGATATTTCCATATATGCATATACCATGCCTTGATCATGTCCGCTCTCCCTTCTACTCCCTCCCTCCAGGCCCTTTCCTAATAGGCCTAATAGTCCCTATTTTACTTTCACACCATCCCTTCTTTTGTTTTTTCTTTTTTAAGTTTTCACATTTAAGGGAAGATACGCAATGGTTATCTTTCTACGAGTGGCTTCTTTCACTTAAGATAATGTTCTTTAGTTCTATCCATTTTCCTGCAAATGCCATGATTTCATTCTTTTTTATGGCTGAATATAGGAAGGAAGGAAGGGAGGAAGGGAAGGGAAGGGAAGGGAAGGGAAGGGAAGGGAAGGGAAGGGAAGGAGGGAGGGAGGGAAAGGAAGGGAAAGGAAGGGAAGGACCTTTTCTTTATCTGTTCACCTGTTGGCAGACACCTAAGCTGGTTGCATCTTAACTATTATGAATACTGCCACAATAAACATGAGTATACAGATATCTTTTCTGCATGTTAACTTCATTTCCTTTAAATATATCTATACATATGGTAGTTCCATCTTTTGCTATTTTTAGTTTAGTTTTGTTTTTTGTTGTTTTTGGAGGTACTTCCATATTTTCTATAGTGGTTACACTAATTTACATCCCCACCAAAGTATGTAAGGATTCCTTTTTCTCCACATCCTCACAGCATGTTTTTGTTTTTTGTTTTTGATAATAGCTGATCTGACTTGAGTGAGATGAAAGCTCAATGTAGTTTTGATCTGCATTTCTCTGTTGACTAAAGATATTGAGCATTTTTGCATATATTTATTGGGCACTTTCATATCTTTTTGCCAAGTGTCAGTTCAGATCATTTGACTATTTTTTATTGGATTACTTGCTCTTTTTATGTTTTTTTGTTTTTTTTTTGTTGTTGTTGTTGTTGTTGTTCTTCATATATTCTGGATATTAATCCTCTGTCACATGAATAGATAACAGATTTTCACCCACTCTGTAGGTTCTCTCTTCACTCTGTTGATTATTTTCTTTTTATGCAAAAGCTTTTTGATTTGATGTAATCACATTTTTCAATTGTTGACTTTTGTTTCCTCAGCTATTGGAGACCTGATTGGGAAATTGTTGCCTGTGCCAATATCTCAGAGTGTTTCTCTTGTGTTTTCTTCTAGCAGTTACAAAATTTCAGATTTTACATTAAGGTCTTTGATCCATTTTAAGTTTACTTTTGTACAGGGCAAGAAATAGGGGTCTAGTTTCAATCTTTAATGTGTGAATATCTGGTTTTCCCAGCACTGTTTGTGGAAGAGGCTGTTTTTTTATTCTCCAATGTATGTTTTTGGCACCTGTGTCAAGTTTGTTTCTGTATCCTGTATTATGTCCTATTGGTCCTCATGTCTTTTTATACCAAATACCATGCTGTTTTCATTAATACTGTTCAATAGTACATTTTGAAATGAGAAATCATGAGGCCTTCAAGCCTCATTAATTTTGCTCAGGATTGACTTGCCTATTCAGGGTCTCTTTGCTGTCTTTGCATTTTGATTTGATTGTAGGAATTTTTAAATTTCTCCAGTTTCTTCAAAAAAAAAATCTACTCTTGTCTTGAAAGAACCCACCATTCATTAAAAAGGGTGTCATTCAATCTGTAAGTATTTTTTTTTTAATTTCAGTTGTGTCTCTTGCTGATTTTTAGTTTCATTCCATTGTGATCTAATAATACGAAGAAATTATTTCAGAGGTTTTTTGTTTTTGTTTTTGTTGCTGTTGTTGGGACTTGCTCTGTAGGCTGATATATCATCAATTTTGGTAAAAAATTCCATATGTTAATGAAAAAATGTTTATTCTGCAGCTGCTGGATAGAATATTCTGTAGATTAAGTCCATTTGGTCTAAGTGTAATTTAATTCTGATGTTTACTAGATGATTTTGTGTGAGGGAGGTCTGGATGTTGTAGCTATTGGTAATAGCGGGGTACTGAAGTCAACTATTATAATCATATTGTAATATGGCTAATATGTGCAGTAGTGTTCAGTTGCTCTGACATTTGGTCCATATGTGTTTATAATTATTTTATCTTCTTGATTGTTTCCTTGATCAATGTTTGTGGTAACCTTCTTTGTCTCTTCTGATTTTGAAAGTCAGTTTTTTCAGATGTAAGTGTAGTTACTCCTGCTTGCTTTCAGATTTCATTTGCTTGAAATATAATTTTCCATCCTTTCACTTTCAGATGAGGTGAATTTCTTATAGGCAGGATATTGTTGACTCTTCTTTTTTAATCCATTCAACCAGTCTGCATCTTTCTTTTGGTGAATGGAGACCATTTACATTCAGGGGTATTATTGTGTTCCTTTCTTTGTGTTGATTTTCTTCTTATTGTTTTGAATATTTTATGTCTATTTCTTCCTATTATTCATCTTATACTTTACTATTTTGATAATGTTTGATTCCTTTCTACTTGTTTGCCTACTCTTGTAGTGAGATTTATTTTTTCCTGTGCTTTCATGGTTGTATTTTTCTTTCTCTTCTGAATACACTTTGAATGTAGGATTCCATTAAGTATCTTCTGTAATGTGGGTCTGATGGTCATGAACTGCCTAAGTTTGTGCTTTTCTTCAGAGGTCTTTATTTCTTCCTCAATTCTGAAGGATAACCTTGCTAGCTATAGTAATTTTGGTTGGCATTTATTTTCTTCCAGGGCTTGAAATACATAATTCCATGCCCTTCTATCCTTTAGACTTTCTGCTGACAAATCTGCTTATTCTAATGGGTTTACCTTTAAATATGATTTGGTGCCTCTCTCTTGCAACTTCTAATATTCTTTCTTTGTCCTGTAATTTTGGCAATTTAACTATAATCTGGCATGGAGAGGTTTTTTTAGGCCATGTCTGTTTAGGGTTCTAAATGTCTCCTGAACCTACATGTTCATGTCTTTTCCAAGACGGGAAATTTTCTTCTATTATTTCACTGAATAATTTATCTCTTTCTCCTTCTTATATGCCATTTATGTAAATACTTGATCTTTTAATGGTATCCCAGAGATCTTAGATTTTTCCCTCTCTTCTTTCTTTTTTTATTCCTTTCATTCTTTTTTAATTGTTGTCTGAATATAATATTTAGGCAGAGTAGCCTTCAAGCTCTTGTGTCATTTTTTTCTGTCTGCTCTATCTAGTCTGTTGCTCAGGCTTTCAACTGAGGTTTTTATCTAACTTGTGAGCTTTTTATTTCCAAGATTTCTCTTTGGTTCTCTTTCAATTGTTCACTTATATATTGCATTGTTTTCCTTATTTCATTCAGCATTTAAAAAATTTTTCTTTTGAATTCTTTGTAATTTCATCTACTTTGATATCTCTGTAACAAGTTACTATGAAGTTATGAACTCTAGGAAGTAGAGTTCATTTGTCTTGTTTTTTCACATTTCATATGCTTTTATGTTGAGAGCTGTACATCTGTTGAGATGCACATTTCTTCTCTTTTTAGGTGAAGCTTTCTTAATAAGCTGTCTTCTCCTGACACTATGTCTTGGGGTATCAGTTTGTTGTTCAATATTGAGTTTAATTTCAATTGGACTTCATAATATAATCTCCCTGTGGTTTCTACGGCTGTGATTAGTGGTTTTTGACATAATGCCTGCTGTGTCAGAGGCTGAAGGAACTTCTTTCTCTAGAAGTCTCACAAGAGTAGGGGTTCCCCTCAATAGTTCAGGTAGGTGTGACATAGACAATAGAGAAAGTGGGGTGCATCTATTAGAGTTACTCCTATAATAGGAGTGGAAACCCCTATTAGATGATAGGGGTTTCCTCAGGTACTGTTGATATTGGTTCTGTTGCTTGAAAAGACTCTTGGTACTAGGTATTCTCATCATGGTAAAGGACCTGACACTTTTATCCTGGTATTTCATGGTGAGATGCAGGGATGAGGGTTATACGTCCCACTTTGTGGCACCTTCAATCTTGTTATCAATGTGCAATCTAATAGAATTGGAAGCAACCAGTGCTGAGCACTGTATAGTTGTCATAGCCACAAGTTTTACTTTTTTCTTTCTTTTGTTGCTGTGGGAGTGAGTGCAGTCAGATTCCCCCTTACCCTGCCCAGTTGGGAGGGATTACTGACTAGGGAATTTTTGCCCCAGGGTTTGAGCAGGACTAGATCATGGCTGGAGCTAGGTACAGTTTCAGTCAGCTAGCCTTAGAAATGTTGTTTAGCAGCAGAGCACCTATCCAACATGCTTAAAGTCCTGGTCTCAATCCCTAGCACAGGGAAGGGTAGGGGGGGAAACAGGCCAAACAAAAAAATAAAATTAAATTAACAACAACCCCAACATTTACTATGTACTGATAAGGGAAAAGTAATATGGAATGAAATAAAAATTTAAAAATATCAAGGCTGAGGGTATAACTCAGTGGTAGAGCACTTGTCTACTGTGAGGCCCTGGGTTCAATCCTCAGCACTACAATAGATAAATAAGTAGTTAAAAGATAATAAATATTTTTTAAAAAAGTAAATGTTAAAAAGAGGAGACAAGGAAAACAGGTAAAGGCGTTGGGGGGGAGAAAAAATAAAAAGAGGGGAGAAGCCTCTCTGAGTCTTCTTAGGCTGTGCACCCCTCAGAGAAAGCAGAAACTGTGTGTTAGTCACCCACCTCATCTTTTTGTTTTGATTTTTGCCTGATGAGTAGCAGGAGTGGTTTGTAGCTGAAGCTAGTTGGAATTCCTCTCAGCCCCTCTGCTGGCTGTAAGGAGTTAGTGCTGAAAGCAGACCTCCCAGGTATAGATTCTCACTGGAGATTTTTGGACTGCTCATTTCAAGGGCACAGAAAATGCCAGTGCTACATCAGGTCGATGGGCTAGGATAGGATGTATAACTCACCTGACAAGAGATTCTATTTGAACTATATACTTCAAGGGCTGGACTAACACTGGCACTGCAGCTGACCAACAAGCTAGCCTAGTGTGGACGCCCCCAAAGATACTCTCTGGAGCGAGAATAACGCCAGCTCTACTGCAGATCCTTGATGGCCCAGAGGGCAGAGAGAGGCAAGGGGGTCACAAAGGAGCTCTGCTAGGAGGGGAGGCCATGGGGCAATCCGCCCACCACCCATGATTCAGGTGCTTCCATTCTTGACCCCCACGTGAAATGACAAATGATTCACTCCCCTGGGCTGTGATAATTGGATTCCCAAACTACCAATTTAAAAGGAAGTACCTTCCATTCCCCTCTGCATCAGAGACCATTTTCCTACCATGTAGAATTCTCAGCTGGTTTGTGTCCATCTCTCCCCTGGGCCAAACTGACACTTGAGGTGGCTGCCTGCTAAGTCAGTGCAGTGGTATTACCTCAGCATCCAGGAGATAGTCAAAGGGGCCTTTGACTCCCATAGCAGTATAAACTTAGAAAATAGGACCCTTCTCAAGACAACACTATGAAAATATTCTGGGAAGTACAGACAGTTCTCCAGGGCCTGTTCCCAATGCAGAGTCCATAGCTCTTGTCTGCTTAGATAACATGTCAGTAGGGTGCTGGATCCTGCACCAGTGGAGCTGACTAGAGCTCTCCCTCTTTTACCTCTATCCCTGCCAAGGGGTACTCCCCCTGCCCTGACATGCTGCCATCTGATCAGTGCTGGAGTGCTCTGTTTCTCCCACTCTGCTGCTATCCAAGTCTCTCTCTCTCTTTCTCTACTGTTGCATTCCAGCACTCCCCCATCGTCAGCTTGCTCAACAAGGCTACACCCCGTTGTTTTGAGAAGCAGGCAAGTGTTAGATGCCTCTAATCCACCATCTTGGAACATGAGTTCTAGTTTCTTTTCTTTTTTTTTCCAACCCCATATGGTTAAAACCCAGTGCCTCACACATGCTAGACAAGGGCTCTACCACTGAGCCACAACCTCAGCCCTACACCCCTTTCTTGATATTAGATTTCTATCTCTATGACAGCCCAAAATTTCTTTGTGTTTCACATATCTGCATGTAATAGTGTACTCAAATTACACTTAGACATTCCTATTTCTTGAGCCACTGAATGAAACAGATTAATGATAGAATGGATCAATGAAATGGAAGAAAGTAACACACACATAATGTTAAGGAAAGTACATTTTTAAGATCTTGACATTCCCCAAGTTTTCCAAGCTCTTTTCAAACTCTTTGCAAATTATTAAACCAACAATGTTTCACTTATAAAACAATGCACAGGAAAGAGGAACCCATTACAACTATCTCTCTCCCCTTTTGTTTATAATAATTTAAATCAGTAAAAATTCAGATCTTTGCTTTGACTGCTATAATGCATTGTCCAGGTTAGTTAAGATGTAGGGAGGGACGGGGATTCCATGACCTCTTTGGGTCACAGATAAATAGAGAACTTTCTCTAAATCTCATCTCTCATGTCAGTAGCATGTGTGATGTTATAACATGGTTCCTCCTGTCTTCTAAAATATTCACCTACATGCAGTGGTGTTTCTTTCATGCAATGATGTCCCTGAAGGAAAGTTTCTTCATGATAGAGTACCTATAGTCTGAGGATATAAGAAAAAATGGGTAACCAGGTGCCAGTGGCACACACCTGTAATCCAGTCTCTCAGGAGGCTGAGGCAAGAGGATCAAGAGTTCAAAGCCAGCCTCAGCAACATTGAGGTGCTAAGCAACTCAGTGAGACTCTATCTCTAAATAAAATACAAAATAGGGCTGGAGATGTGGCCCAGTGGTTGAGCACCCCTGAGTTCAATTCCTGGCACAGCCCCCCCAACACACCATAAAAAAGAGAGAGAGAGAAAGAATGTATGCCATAGGGAAAATTAATCAGAAAAGGTTTCCTGATTTTCCCCTAAAGAAGAAATTACCTTCTTTCTTGAAGCCACCCATCTTAGGCTTAATCTCCTAAATTGTTCTAAGGATTCTAACAGGATACTCAGTATTGTATGCTTTTGACTATGCTGCTCAAAGTTAGTTCTTGAGAAAGAGTGTATTTATCATGGTATGCAGTGTTTGGATTATAAAACTAGAAACTTCTCTGTGACTTTTAACATAGAAGATTAGAGTCATGGATTTCACACCCACTTGCTTCATGAAATCATCTGTGTCCATGCCATCTCCTGCCTTCTTTTCCTCTGATTTATCAGTACCACCCATTTTAAGACTTGATAACACACAATTTTGAGTTAATTATTGTTACATTTTATTCTTTTCAGAAAATAGTTATACTGGCGGGGGCGCTACCATTTAGATTTTTATTGAGGCTGTGTATTTATTATGTAAAAAAACAAGGAAATTTTATAATACTAAGAATTACCTTTTTTGTATATTAAAACCACTTAGAGTCCCACCACCCAGAGATAATGACTATTGTTAACCATAGGAGGATATAATTTTCTAGACTTATATTTTTCTAAGTGAAAGATGTTCCCATACCTACCACATTGTATCTTGTTTCTTGTCTTAATTATATTGAAAAACTTCACCTGGGTTATCCTTCTTCAGGCTCATTTTTAATAACTGCATCAAAATTTTAATGTATGAATGTATAATAACATGTAGTCAATTCCTCATGATTTGTATAATTTTAATTGTATCTTATGATTGTTTTTTTCTTGGAGATAACTATAATATATAATTGAAAATTCTTATAGTGATAGTTTCAAACTACATTTTATAATATTAATTTTCTGATACATTATTAAGGCTGAATATGCTAAAACTTATATATTGTATTCAATTTAGGAGAACATAAACTGCACTTCATCCCTGCCCTGATTGGCCCCTTCCTAGAAGTGACCTTGATACCCCAGCCAGATCTCCGGAATGTCATGATTCCTATTTTTCATGATATGATGGACTGGGAGCAGAGGCGGAGTGGCAACTTTAAGCAGGTAGGCAGAAGTGTTCCTTAAAACAGTTGAAACAATTTCACTTCCCCTCTAGCACCTCTGATTCCAGATTCAACCCTGAGCTGGGAAATGAAGGCTGGGGCCAGCACACCTTCATTTGGCTAGTCTATCCTCTCCCATACCACATGGCCTGGACACTTCTCTTTGGTCTTGTTTTCCTCTGAGCCTCCAGGGAAGCCCTTTCAGTTAAAAAGTCTTTGATTTCCCAGTTTTATATTTAAGAACTTACAGAGACTTTATCTGCTCCCAGTTGGACACAGAATAGAGGAATCAAAGAGTTAATGATTCTTAAAGTCATTGAGCTCAGTGGTCTGCACATTGTATTTGGTGAATGGCTTAGCTTTGAGCATTGGATTCACAGTATGTTTTATTGCTCTTAGCTTGAAGCATTGAGAATTAATTTAAAGAAAAAAAGCAGGGAGAATTCTTGCAAAGGAAATCCCAAGTGGATGAACCTATCATTTCTCATTGACATAGGTTCTAATAGTGTTCTCTAGCTTGGGGAAGACAGACATTCTGATTTGAACACCAGATCTTATAAGGGATCGGCTGCTTTTGCAATGCCAAGTCCCTTAAGCTAGACTTACACAGTCAATGCACTACCCTGTTTGCTCATAGGATGTGACCCTTGTTCATGCTTTTCTAAATGAAATCTTCCTCAAATCGTAGATGTCGTTGTCAACTGTATGAGCTGTCTGATTGCAAAAGGCAATTGCAAAAAGTGATTCAATTAGCAAAAGCTTGGGTATTTCATGTGTATTGTTATATACATTTATTTTTAATAAAGTTAGGAAAATGAAAGGATTTTGAAAAGTTGTGTTTGCCAGGTATGATGATGCACACCTGTAATCCCAACTATTCAGGAGGGTTGAGGAAGGAGGATCACAAGTTTAAGGCCAGTCTTGGCAATTTAGCAAGAGCCTATTCAATTTTTTTTTTTTTTTTTTTTTTTTTAAGGCTGGGAATGTAGCTCAGTGGTAGAATGAACCTGGGTTCAATCCCAGTATCACACACAGAAGAAAAAGTCATGCTTGGTGATGGGGGTGGGGCAGTGGGGACCACTTGCTTTCCCCCTTGTATTTATTTCTTGAAATTTGGTTTAAAGAAATAATTGGGCTCAGCACACTTACCAAGTCAAATAGCCCTCGCAATCCCTCTCTGGCCATAGAGAGGTTTTTCATTTTCTGTCTCTTCTCCTGCCTCAGATAGATCAAAGGATATTTTTTTTTCTTCCTGATATTCAAGTTCCAAAGAATTTACATCCTTGAAAATATAAATGTTTTGACTATAGTCCTTTCTCTCCCCTGCTGCTTATTGCTGACTTAGAATATTTCCAAGGGTCTACCATCTGTACATGGATAGGACAAGTTCTCAACTTCAGTAAAGATTTAGTGCAACCTCAACTGTTTTAGGAAAGAAAATAGATATAAAACACATCAAAGATTTAAATTCATGTATGTGGGCATGTTAGTTTGCTGATGTCCTTATATATAGTGATGTAAAGAGAAAAGAAATAGGACTGCCAGTTTTACAGTCCCTAAAAAAGAATTCAAACATTTAAATTGGGCTGCAAGCACTCGTGTTTGAATCACAGATAGATAGATGTCTTTGGCAGTAGGCAGAGCCATCCAGCAGGGAGTTTGAAGTTAACTCGATCCAAATTAGGCCCATAGAATTCCAAAGGGATGTCTGCTATTAACCATGGCTGATAATGTCACTTTCACAAAATACAGTATGGCTTTTTCCCTGGGATAAATAAGTATGCTTTAATTTGCCTAGAAATGCTTGTGAACAGGAAGAAAGAAGATTAATATTTGAGTATGTTTCAGGTGGAAGCAAAGCTAATTGACAAACTGGATAGCCTGATGTCAGAAGGCAAAGGTGATGAAACATACCGGGAGCTCTTCAACAGTATGTGAGTAATGTTTTATCTCAAGTCGATTCTATTTGGGGGATTTGGTGTCAGTACTGAGCTGCTCCACACTGGCATAGCTGAGAGTTGCAAAGACAGCTTGGGTCTCATAGGACTGCTTTGTCTTTGTGAAGTGTGAAATAAAGGATAATTGCCTAGCTCTGGAAAATGGATCTTATTATGTTGATGATTAGACATGTCTCCTTATTTTAATCTCTGATTAGGACAGGTCGTATGTGTTACATAACAAATCTCACTCTTTTCATGCCTAATAATTAAAAAAAGAAGAAGAAAAAACATTGCTTCAAGATAATGATTTTAAGTAGGGCTATGAGTGGGAGAGGGACAAAGGGGTATGATTGTAACACGTCTGTTCAGTGATTTCCAAAGCCTGATATCCTTGGCTGATTAGCTGTTGGAAAAATTAACCTATTTTGCACTTGTTCTTTAGAACCTGGTTTAATCCATTTATACTGATTGTTCACTCATGATTATTTAGTGCTTCCTTGGTGTTTCTTATCACAATATTACGGAAGCAAATCATTTTTAATAAATTATGTGTTTGGGATTTGTATGGAGGATAGAGAAATAATGGAGTGCTATAAAGAGACTTTATGGTTGTCCCTACCAGTATTACCTGGTCACAGTCACAGGAATGAATTGCTTGTACTGAGTGTTCATCCACTGTGTTGAACTGGCTAAAGAGGACACGTGAGAATGGTTCAGGGCTTTGGGTTTTCTCTTTTGGTATCTGTTCTCTATAGGGCTTTCTGTGGATCTTAGTCATTTTCGAACCTGGTATACTTACAAGATGTTTCTTTTTTGAAGAAAGAATTAGCTCATTGATCTTGCAAAAATTTTTCAGTCCTTTCAGAGAAGTGTCAAAATAGTTCAGCATTAGATTTTCAGTTATGAAATATACTTTTAATTGTCCTTAAGCCAACTGTCAGCTAAAATTCAAGAATAGTATTTTGGTATTGATGACCAAATATAAGATTCTGTAATTCACTTTAGGATTATTACGTTACAACGGTGGAAATACTAATATATAGGTTTGAAAAATATTATAAGTGACTGATAGACTGGGTAGATTTCAGCTTTCCTGATTCAAAATCACTCTTGAAGCTTTCAGGAAAATTATATTGAACGAAAAAGCCAAGAAAGGGTATAGAGATTTCATGTGGTGGTGGTGGGTGATAAAATGCATTCTTTGTACTGAGCCCTGAACACCATTTTCTTCTGATACTGTAATTAAACCAGAACTTTTAATAATTATTCACCAAGCCCTTGTTCATTCTTGTGTACAAAGCGTCTGTCTTTCATGACAGCTGGAGTTTAGTAAGAATTCTGATTAAAACCTCATCCAATATAATAAATTGCTTTTGAAAACTGCTCTCATTTCAGTTACTAGTCTTTCGTTTGAACAAAGAACTAAAATGAAAAAGCACTCAGTAAAACTAATCTCTTGAGATTTGTGATTAATTATTTATAATAAGCTCACAAGATTAATAAATACATGCATAGTTCTATATTGCCTCTTATCTACTTTAATAAAGACCTGATAGTATGTAGTTTGGATTGCTTGTGTATAAATATGACTTTGAAATAGAAGATGTACTTTGACATTAGAAGCAAACCAATAATTAAAATATTAAGCCTCTGTAATTAGGACTATTTTAAGAATCCTGATTCATTCAATGGAGATTTTTATTCTTTTGTTGATTTTTAGGATATTACTAGAAAGGCTGCTATAAATATTTTTCTTTCATGCTTTTGTGATCAGCATATTGAGAATAAATCAAATCTGAAGTGATAATTAAATATCATTACTGCCTGGACTCAGATAAGAAAGTGAAAATCTCAATTATATTTCAAGAAACAATAAAATGTGGTTTTGGTGATAGAAATCACAGTGAGTTAGCGTAATCACAGTGAGTCACTGCACACATTATGAATTAGGAACACACACCATTATGGTACAGATTCTCAGTTCTCTGTAATTTATATCCAAAATATCTTAAAATTTGTTCGGAATCTGAAAAGGCGGAAAGTAGCTCATTATTTCCTAAAGTGTAATACCTGCCAAAGTAGTCCCCGAAGAGTGGAACTTTAAATTTGCATAGTACCTTAGAACTCATTTCATCTTTCCTGGCCTCTCAACATTATCTCCATGTACTCATACTACAACTTTTTGAAGTTAGTGGGGTTTATAATTTTTGTTAGCACTGAAATTGTGAAGCATACACTGCAATGTTAAATATCTAAAAGAGAATATCAGAACCAAATTCTGCTTTCTCTGGATCCACCTGATTCACTTATTGGGCTTTATTTGTGTAGGGCTGGAATGCAGCAGTGACTGTGCTATCAGAGCACACAGTAGGCCTAATTTACTTGGGGAAAATTAAAGGGCTTCCCCAAACAAGTAACATCCATCTCAGTTCTTTCTTCTGCTCTAATTCAATAAGACTTCAAATTATTTCAAAGATCTTTATTTTATGATCACATATTTAATTGCTGTTTGGAGACAGAAGATAAACTGTGTAACATCATACCTTAGATCTTTAACTCTTCTCTTTGGGTCGTTTAAGAAGAGTATGCACAGACACTAGAATATAATTCAGAGTGCTGGTCTCAGCACGATCCTATTATGATACAGAGGGAGGCAGGTTGAGAATCAGATTCCACCACCTCTTTACCCCCAGAGCCTGGTGAGCAGTGTCATATGACAACACCAGTGTTTTATCCAGATCCCCAATGTTATAGAGTGCCATTGCTTATAAGCAGCCTTATCAATTAACAATGAGAATTGCCTCTCTCTGTGATCAGATGGGGTCCCTATGTACTCAGTATGAGCACATGAGCATGATTATAGACCAAATGAAGACACCCAGTCTGGCATAAGTTATCTAGAAAGATTCTTCTCTTGCTGCTGATGGCTTCTCCTTATCAGTTCCTATCAGGTATACTGGGAACTGGCAAGCTTCCCAACAAAAGGAACAAGCCTGGGTGAAAACACAGGTGAATTGGGTTCCAGACCCAGTCCTAACATTTTGGTCTTGAGTCAGTCAAGAAAACAGACTGTGTACAACTTTGCCTCTTCTTATAAGAGGATTATGTGGCTCTGACTCCTTACTGTCTCAGTAGGCTGTGCAAATTAATAAAACTCATGAAAGCAGTCTCCATGTATTTTTAGAATTATTACTTAACTTGAGTTCTTTGTTTTTTAGCCTCTGAAGTATATGAGGTGTAGGCTGTCATTTGGAGAAATTTCTACATCATCCTTTGTTGCTTTGGTAGGCAGGTTTTCATTTCAGGACTTGGTTCAACACCAGTTTGCCATTTAAGTTTGAAACAGGTGCTGTTCAGAGGTTTTTAAAAGAAAATGCATTTAAACAAATTAAGGGACCTTCCCCCTGGAAGATTTGTCAGAGTGAGATTCATCTCTTCCATACGCAATCTCTATCCCACCCACCTTTAATCTATAAAATAGTTTAGAATAAATTAGGAAGGCAGGGGCTGGGGTTGGGGCTCAGTGGTAGAGCGCTCACCTAGCACATGTGAGGCACTGGGTTCAATCCTCAGCACTACATAAAAATAAATAAAATAAAAGCATGTGTCCAACAACAACTAAAAAAAATATTTTGAAAAATTAGGAAGCCAAATTATTGGGATTATAGAGGTAACAGATGAGGAAACAAGACAGAAAACTGGGCCCTAAGACAGAAATAGCAAGAAAAAGAGGAAAACTGAGGAGAACATAGCTGCAAAGAAAGCCTTGATGAGATAGCTTTTTTCCTTAGTGTTTATTTTTCCACTAAGTGCATACATGATATACTTAGATTGTACTGAAAGTATTGTATTGAAAGAAATGTTTTCTTTCAGTCTTATTCCTAAAACCATGATGAAAGGGAAAGGAAACAAGATTTTAGACAAGAAATTATGATCATTAAATTCTGAGGGCTAGGGGAGGTATCCTCATATTGCTGTGCTCATGGGTTTTGATTTTTTGTTTTTTGCTTTTTTTTGTCTTTGAGGGTAAGTTCAGTCACTAAGCCCTTGCAAAGCACAATGTTAATTTGCCAAGAGGTGGAGTGAAAGTAAAACAGATCCTCATTATTGTGATTGTTATTATTTTGTGTTTACATAGTGCCTGTGCTCCAAGGTGTTTAGGACGAGGGGAGATGTAGGAGGAGAGACATGGTTCAGTACTTGTCATCAATCTGCTGTAACAACCACTTAGAAAATCCTCTGTGATTAATGACAAAATGAATGAAACTGTTGAGTGAGTGCACAGATAGTACAATATGTATTGAGTGGGCAAATGTTAAGTGAAAGGAAAAAACGCAAAACGTCATCCCGCCTGTACAAGGATTTTCCTGTAGCAGTTGCGTTGCGGTAGAATTGCTTGGATGAGGATGCATTCTACTGAGAGGTAGGAAAACATTTTTATGTGAATAAAGCAAGCTCTTACTTAAAAGTAAACTTGGAGGTACTCCTGTTTTCACCTCTTGCAGTGTTATTTGATGTGGTGAGGCACAAGCCTCTTTTAGTATAAGAGAGAAGCTAGGAAAAAAATGTCTTTGAGATGTGAGGTGCTTTTGTATATTCTGAAAATCTGATTATGTGCATGTGTTCATATTTTATAACTTGGATAATCTGAAAATCAATTTGCTTTGTCAATGCTTCCTGGATTAGAATTCCACTATTTGGTCCCTATCCTAGGTAAGACATTGTTTGCAAATTGTGCTACTTGTGAAATGTTGCAGTGGTTGCTAAGGCATTTAAGGTACTGATGAAAGTAAAATGGTTGTCATGGTGACTGATAAAAATAAATGTTGAAAATGCCCCGGGTTCTTTCTTTTCCAGTCTACTAAAGAAAATAGAGCGGGAAACATGGAGGGAAAGTGGCGTTTCATTAATTGCCACTGTAACTCGTCTAATGGAGAGGTTGCTAGATTACAGGTAAGCCACATCCCATGTTCTCTAGAAATGCTGCATGCCAGAATAGCAAATAGCCAGAATACAGTCAGGGTTCCACTTGAGTTCATCACTCAAGGAACTGATAATCACACCTTGGACTCGTAACCAGGTAGTTCAGAGTTTTTAATCTGGGCACTTTTGGGTTTGTTTTTGGTTTTTGATCTTTCAAAGTCTTGGAGAGTTGAGAGGGTTCTCAAAGTCATCCCTGACAGTTCTCAAAATAATAATAACAATAATAAAAAGTAATTTTTTTGTCTCAATAAGTAGAAAATTTCAGCTCAACCACTAGAAAGTCCTCTGTGGTTCCTTTGCTTTAGGGTGAAGAGAGTAGACTCTTTCTTTTTTAGAGGGAAGGTGGTATTATGTACCACAAGTCTATCTCTTTTTAAAGTGGTGGGGCTGGCAAGGGTAAAACTCCACTGTTACCTTTCCTAGCTTTAATTCCTTGATTTTTGTATTATCTAGACTTGCAAAGGAGTTCATCTCATTTACATGCACAGTGATCTTGCTTTCAAATAAGAACAAAACCCTCACTCTCTTGCCCGTGGCCAGACTTGTCAGCTGCTTCTCCTCCCACTTTAGAAGGTGTTCAAAGTAACTTCACACTTGTTTCCTGAGCCCCTTTCCATGGAGAGGGAGCATGACCTTGATGCTGAAGTGAACTCTCAGCAGAAACTGTTACTCAGGAGTCTCTGGCTTCCCAGCTTCACCAGAGACCCTTAGTCCCCAGAGCCTTTCTCTGAGCTCACACAATTGCCTCTGGTTTCTGACAGTACATTTTGGTGGGGGTCTGAGGGTGGGGAATAAGGTAACAAACCATTTTTTGCCCCTAAGAAGTAAGTTAGGATTTTTGTTGTTGTTGTTTGCATAATTTTAGATTTATAGAAAAATAGCAAGTAGTAAGATGATAAAGGTTTCACATATGTCCTCCTAAGAAGGAAATTCTGACTGTTGCTTTTTGTTTTTAGGGACTGCATGAAAATGGGAGAGGTAGATGGCAAAAAGATCGGCTGTACAGTTAGCCTTCTGGTTAGTAACCCATTCTCCTTTTCCTCCTTTTATCCTAACATTTGTTTTCTTTATGAAAATACTGGGGTTTTTTTGTTTGTTCTTAATCTGCAGTGTAATTTTTTTTTTCCCCTTGGATGTTTCTGAGAAGAGTTTAGAAATGTTTCTCAGCTTCATGGCAAGTTGCAGATTGCATGAAAGCTCAGAAAATCTTCAGCTCTGAACATTGCAGGATGTGCCAGGTGCATGCCCTCAGCCCTAGTGCAGACCTCATGAGATCTCAGAGAACACAGCCCTTATTGCATTGTTCGCCCTCCTCCAGTCTCATCCTGCCCTCCTGGGAAAAGGCACAGTATCCCCAGATTGAGGTCCTATTGCTTCTGTGTCCTTTTTCCTTTCTCCAGAGTTTTAAGCATTCTACATTTTAATAAACATTACTGATCTCTTCTTTTGTGAACTAGTGACAATTTTCTTTTCTACACACTGATTTTCAACCACTAGCATCTTTGCAAATTCAATTTATGATAACACTATTGTTAAGATTTGCATCCTAACCATAGGACCATATAGTGTATCACCCAGGCAGGACATTTTTGAGAGTGTAATTAAATATGATGTAAGGATAACTGTCTAAACCAATTGTCCTGAGCAAACCAAAATTGACATAAAGTGTTACCCACCAAATGATTCTCACCACGGAGCACAAAATGACCACACATTTAGATGTTTATTTTTCGTATTTTAATACAGGGTAAATTAATTATTTTGATAATTTCCTTCAATCCGATGTGAAATATAAGAAGAATGACTGCTTCCACTTCCAAATTTGTGAATTTCATAGATTGTTTTTCTTACATTTTGCAAAATAGATGAAACATCTCTTCTAAGTACTTATACAGCCATTCTCACTCTTCCTCTGATCCTCTGGACCCCTTAAAAACACTCTGTTTGCCTTCAAGTTTTCTTTTATCCCCTCTTTGATTCGGTCTTATATTAGTTCATTGGTTTCAGTCTTTTAAATTTTGTTTCTCTCACAGTCCCTCTTCAAAGCTCAGAAGCTTCACTTTCTTGTGACTGTCTTTCTGTACTTCCCTAATATTTTGCTACACTGTTCTTCATCTCTGAGTTGATGGCTTTGTCCTCTTTTACCACATCCACCTCTTCCTTCTCCTTTTAAATTTAATTGCTACATCTCCACCTCCAATATCAGCTCCTAAAAATAGCGAGACCTGAGCATCCTCTATCAGGCTACATCTGATCCATGTATTATGCACCTTTCTCCCATAATTTTTGTCATCAGACCCAACAGTGACCTCTAGATCCTCAGCCCAGAATCACGGTGTCAGTCCTTGCTGTCATTTCCAACTATGAACAGTTATTTCTGTTAAGTCCACCATCATATCTCCCTACTTTCCTGCCAGCTTTTGTCAGTCTTTCATCAGGTTGAAAACCTCAGCCTGTTTTTCTCATGTCCTGCTTGTATGTCAGTGTTCAGGGAGAACAGCCAAGAGCTCAGTAAACTTCAGTCTGTTTCCCTAACCCTAACTATAGGGCAACTTCAGGCACAAAGTCTCCTCAGAAACCTCTAAACAAAGCCTTCACCTTTCCCAAAGGAATCCTCTTCCATTGTCTTCATCCCCTTTCACAGGTGCCTTCCAGTTGGAAGTGGCCAAATTAATGCTGTCCCTTGGTTCTTCATCCTCAACTGGTATAAAAAAGAAGAGATCATTTCCTTGGGCCAGAGATTAGTACTTTGCCCTAATTGTGCTTACTCTAGTCTTCTAGTAGGAATAAACCAGAGATTTAATAAACCAGAGGCCCCATCACTAATCACATGAGAAGAGAGTTTATACTGATAGCTTTCCGTAATCAAGAATAGTCCTTAGAGAAAATGTCAACATTTTAAGAGCTATTGCAATTTCAGTCCAGGACAAGAACACTTATTACTGGACCAGATATATCACTTTGAAGCTAATCTTTTTAACTTCTACTCCATATGGAAAGTTCTTGATGTTTTCTTGCAGCAATATGGTTCTCTTCAACCACTTACTTCCTTTGAGAGATTTTTCTTTGGAACGATCAGATCCAAATCCCCTTCAGGAGAGCTCTGGCTTCCCTTATAAGATCAGAGTTAAACTCTACTGTGAAATCGGCAAAAATGCATAATATTTGATATGACTAATACTAGGAGATGTAATTATTGTTTTGTTCCTGTGTCACAAGTTTTGCCAGACATATGTGAAATATTCTCATCTGCTGACTGGAGAGATCTTTTTTTTTTCTTAAGAACTATTCATTTATAGAGTTATCACTTATTTTTGTTCTCAAAGAAAACAGCTTCTTACCAGAAAGCTATTAGAGCAAATCAGCCTTTAATAATGTAGAAACCTGCTGTGGGGTTGTTAGGCTGTGTTTATGGTACAACAATTCTTGCTAATTAAAATGATTTTGGTTATAATGAGAGAGATTTGAATAGCATTATTTACTTAGCTTTTCAAAGAATGCCAGGAGTCTACAGGAACAAAAGGAAAGAAGGAGGATAATGGTATGAATTGGAAAAAAGAAAACAATGCTTTTTGTTGAAGTCTTGAACTTAATGTCAGTGTCTCCAGTGAGAAGAGTCCTCATCTTGGAGAATGGACACCAGAAGATAGTGGGCAGAAGGTACATCTGATAGAGGGCCATCAGATTTCAAGTCCAATTTAAGCAGTCACATTGGCTTGTTTAAAAGTTCATCAGCAAAGCCCTGTCTAACTAATCAGCTTCAGAAATGGTCAGAATTCCTGGCCCTTTCCCCCCTGAAAAACTTGTTGCTACTTAGTGTCAACAGATTTCTCCTCCTGTCACTGCTTATTTTCCCTCAACTCTGTACCAAGTAGCATTAGTCAAAACAGCAACAATAAGTAACACCAGCAGTTTTGAGCATCTTAAATAGAAATTTCATGATATATCTGATCTACTCAAGGAAAGAACCTCATTTGGAGACTCAAATATAATGTGTTTCCTAAAATCCAAATTCATATACATTCGTTCTTGTGATTACTAAGTTCATTGAGGACTAATGCACTTTCTAGTGTGGTAAGGAAGTAGATGTGGATGCTTATAAATATACCTTTAAAATACCAGCATATGTGTCTAGCTAAGTTAAAAAAAAAAAATGAGTTTTTGGTGGGCTGGGGCTATAGCTCAGTGTTAGAGTGCTTGCCTAGCATGTGTGAGGCGCTGGGTTCAATCCATAGCACTGCATTAAAAAAAAAATAAAGGCATGCTGTCCATCAATAACTGCAAAAAAAAAAAAAATCTTTTAAAATGAGTTTTTGGTAACAATTGTTATAACATTTTAGAGCAGTTTAATAACACCCAGATGTTTTAATATAAATGAATAGAATATTTTCAATAAGTATGCCCCATAATAACAACTAGAAATAAAAATATCTGTCCCTTTATGTTTCATACATAAACTGGAAACATTTAAATTCTAACACAAGTAAGAAATGCAGAATAATACCTTAACAACAAAGAACGTTTTTATTTACCCTCTTTTTACATAATTCTTGGGGTAGGAGGATGCTTCTCCATGGTTTCTAATAATCCTTACCTATATGTCTCAGAGACTTTTTAGAGAAAAATATATTTTTAAAATTAAAGAACTGTCCTTTGAATATCAACCAGCGAAGTGAATAAGCATGTTAATCTATTTTATATTTTAATATATTTAGATAAATAGGATGATCGTCTAGATGACTGTTAAACTAACAAAAAAATAATAACAAGTAACAAAATAAATGTGAATGAATGGTCATAACCTAAGAGTTACTGACAGCTTATCCAGCAATTGATAATGTTTAACATGGGTAGTGTTTAATTAAAAATCTATCACTGAGCTCCTTATTTCATTTTTAAAAAGATATTTACCTGGAAAAATTCATCAGTTCTCTTCCACAAGACAAATTCTCTTGATTCACAAAGAAAATGGAAAATAATTATAGGTATAACTGTTGAAGAACCATCCATGCCTGTACTCTCTTTTTTACAGAACTTCTATAAGACTGAACTGAACAAGGAAGAGATGTATATACGCTATATCCACAAACTTTATGATCTGCATCTCAAAGCACAGAACTTTACAGGTAATTCTGTCTTTGGCTCAGATTTGGGGAAGTGGACTAGATACTGATGTATTAAACATGATAACTCCTCTGCTTTTTGTAATTAGAGCTGAGGACTCAGGCATTTCTACTTTAAATTTAAAATATATTTTAATTAGGTGTATGTTTCTAAGTACTCTATTTTTTGACTATTTCTCTCTGTATAACTTTTTAGAGGTTGATCTTAGGATTACAAAATACATACCTAACATTTTACAATCTACTAACAGTGTATTGCCACTTCAAGCTAAATATGGGAACTTTATAACCATAGAGATCCCAATATTCTCCCCATTTAGTGTTATACTTGTCATATGTATTACATCTACCTTCATTCAAAACTGTAGCAAATAATGCATTGGTGTTGCCTTCAACATTCATACCTATCTCAAAAGAATTTTAAAATGATGTTTTATATTTGCTCAGATATTGGCCTTTTCTGTAACTCTTTCCCCATTCATGAAGTTCTTAGTTTCCCTGTTATTATTTCCATTAAACCTGAATAGCTTGATTTTTCTTTTAAGGCTGATCTAATGATGAAGAATTCTCTTCATTTTCCTTCATTTGGGAATGTCTTCATTGTACCTTGTGTTAGTCAGCTTTCCCTTACTGTAACAACATACCTGCAGTAGTCAGCTTATAAAGAGGAAAGGTTGGGGCTCACACTTATGGAGGTTTCAAGCTATGGTTGGTTGGCCCTATTGCTTTTAGACCTGTGGCAAGGCAGCACATGATGGTGGGAAGCATGTGACAAAACAAACCATGCACCTCATGGCCAGAATGGAAGGAAGTATTCCCACTATCCCTTTCAAGGACACTCCCAGTGACCTAAAACCTCCCAGTAGGCCTCACCTCTTAAAGTTTCCACCTCTTCCCAATGGCAGTAAGCTGGGGACCAAGTCTTTAACACATAGACCTTTGGGGGACATTCCACATTCAAAGTATAGCACACCTTTGTCACTGAAAGATATGTTCGCTAGTGTAAAATGCTAAGTGAATAATTCTTTTGTGCCAGTACTTTAAAAATACTGCTCCATTGTCTTCTGACTTCCATGGTTTCTGATGATAAATATGTAGTCATTCAAATTATTCACCTATTCTAATGCATACCTGTTTTGTGGTTGCTTCTAAACATTTCTCTGCAGTTTTCAGTGGCTTAATTATGTTATGTATGAACTTATTTGAGTTTGCTGAGCTTTTTGGATCCATTCCTTATTTCCATCACCAAATTTGGGAAGTTTTCCAGCATTATTTTCCCAAATGCATTGCTACACCAATCCTTCATTTCTCTTTTGGGATTCCAATGGCATGAATATTAGGCCTTTTTTCTGATAAGTTCTTAGGTCTCTGTCCATTTCTTTCCCCAACTTTAGTTTCAGATTGGATGATTTCTGTTGATTCAGTTTCAAGTCCCCTGATTCTCTCCTGCATCTCCATTCAACAGTTGAGCCTTTCCAGTGAACTTTTTGTTTCTGTTATTGTATTATTCCATTCTAACATTTCCATTTGATTATTTGTGTTTCATAGCTTTCAATTTCCTTTCAGTTATTCAGAAGTGTTCCTATTTACTACATGGAGCGTGGTTATAATAGCTGCTTCATAGGCTTTGCCTATGGTTCCAGTATGTGAGTCATCTTGGGGTTGGCATCTGTTAATTGCCTTTTCCCTTTGAGAGTTGTTTAGTTTCCTGGTTTTTTGAATGTCAAGTAATTTTGGATTATATCCTAGACCTTTTGAATATTATGTTTTGAAACTCTGGGTTCTCTTAAAATCTTCTGGATAATTTTGACATTTTTTTTTATTTTAACAATCAATCCAGTTAGGTTCAAACCTCAAGTCCTGAACCCCCTTTTGAAACTTGTGATTCTAGTGTTAAGTTTTGTTTTCAAAATTCTTGCATTATCATTCTGGTTTTTCCTTCATGGGTACCTCCCAACAAGGAGGTCTGGAACCTAAGCAATGATCCACACCGTTGTTCATGTCTCAGAGTCTTAGTTATGTCTCTCATGACCCATTCTACAAATGTGCACCTTGGACTTGAGCCCAAGACTTCCTACAGAAACTAGAATATCTCTTTCTCAAGTTCTCCATCTCTGTATCCTCCCCATTCTTCCCAACTCGCAGGAACTCCCTATCCTAGGATTGTGGTTATAAGAGCCAGGGTTAGATCCTCTTCATACTTTGATGTCCTCCCTACAGTTCATCTGCTGGGGCCTAAACAGTGAGATTTAAAAAAAAAAAAAAAAAGCCATGATCCCATTTCCTATGTACACATATGAATATACACCACAAATCTCACCATTATGTATATCCACAAGGAACTAATTAAAAATAAACAAAAAAGTAAATAGCGGAAAGATCAATAAAGTAGAGTTGAAAACAAGAGGTTAGGAGGGAGGGAGGGAAAAGGGAAGTACTGGGGACCTAATCAGAACAAATTGTATTCCACGCTTTTATCATTATGCCATATTACATTCTGTTGTGATGTATAACTAAAAAGAACCAATAGAAAAACATTTAAAATTTTTAAAAAGCCTGTGGAAGATACTGCTGCCACTGCCATCGCTCCCACTGATGCTGCTGCCACCACGGTTTGCAGCTTTGTTCCTAGGCCTTCCTTAGAGGGAGACCAGAAGAGTCTGCAGGCTCACAGGATGTCCCCTTCCTAGTTCTCTGACTAGAAGGGAGCTCTCTCTTTCTTCCCATTTGCTGTGCCAGGAAAGAAGGAAATTTAAGTCAGACATGGGAGTCAAAAGATAAAAACTGAACTCAACTCATGGTGGTCATTCTTGGAGTTTTGATTTTCCTCCTCAGTCTACCTGCTCTTAGTTTGGATTTCAGAATCCTCCAATGGTTGTATTATATATTCTGTCAGGAACATTTAATTGTAATCCCTGAAAAAGAGACAGTGGAATATGCTCACTGTGTCTTAACTAGACCTTTTTGTTGGAGTCAGGAACTATGAATCTTGGCTTTTTGCTGCACTTTTCTTCCAAAGGACTCTTGAATCATGCCCCCACCCAGCCTTAAATGAATAAAGGAATTTTTTCTGTAATGGTCCCCAGAATTTTAACCTGCCTCTAGCTGTGGTTCCCCTGCTTCAATTGATAGCATCACTCTTTACTCAATCTGTGAACCTTGATGTTATCCTTGACTCTGATTTTCTTAACCTCCCTCAAAGTAGTCTTTCATAAGGTTCTACTGATTCTATTTCCTCAAAATTTCTCATTGCTCCCACTTTCTTCATTGTTTCCACTTTCACTGCCTCTATTAGACCTCATCATTCTTGCCCCTACCCCCTCAACAGTTACCAGTGTTATGCTTGAGAGCCAGGAACAGCACACTACAACTTGGAAACCAAACACCTGTTTCTTTAAAGAAAGTTTTATTAGAACTCAGCCACGCCCACTTATTGTTGTATTGTCTATGGCTGCTTTTGTGCTACAGTGGCAGACTCAAGTTGAGATGAAGACCACCTGCCCCACAAGCCTAATTATTTTCTGTCTGGCCCTTTAAAATTCCTAACCCCTTCTCTAGATGTGAGTCTGCTGTCAGTTTATTATTCTACAAAGTAAAATTCAAGTCCTTCGTTCAAGGTCTACCATAATGGAACTACCCTTTGTCTGTTCAGCCTCATCTTTCCCCTTGTACATACCTTCCTTTCATCCTATGGCCCCAGCTCCTGTATCACCTCCTTGAAGTCTCCACCCCCCCACACCCCTCCCATCCTCACTGGAGTTCTCTTCTTTCTCTTTCGCTCAATGAATCCAGTCCGCCAGCTTTCACCCATAGGACAAGCTGATGTTTCCATTTCTATTTTTTTTCCCACATTGTATTTTTTTCAGATTTCCATGGGCACCCTTATCACATTGTTTTTCTTATCAATTATATATTACATTTAAAATATATATGTATGTGTGTGGGTATACAGACAGGTAATACCCAGATAAAGGGTGAGTTCTCTGAGGACAGAGACGATGTGTTCTTCTCCTTAGTCTTCTAACTTTTTAAAATAGTAGCAATGTAAGATTTAAATAAGTGTATCACTAATGAACCATTAATTAAATTTTAACACCTGGTAGGAAGATTGTCCTTCAGTATTGATAGGTCTTGAATCACTAAGGAAACAACATAGAAACCAATTTTATTTTCAAGTCCATAAAATAAGAAATGAGAGAGGGAACTGAGGACAAGCTATTCTAGATATGAAATGGATATATTTTGGTTCTCTGAAATAAAGTCCAAATTTATCCGATATTTCAGAATAGGTCTTTTTTCCTTATTTACTGAACTTGCAGTTGTATGTTCCCCAAAGTCATAAGTAATAAGTACTTTTCCCATGTATCATTTTGTTGTTCTTTCTTATGTGCTCATTTTTGTGTGTCCTTGGAGAAAGTGAAATTGATGGGAAAGCTTTTCTTTCTGTTTAAGTAAATCAAAGGCATTTCTGGTTTAGCCCTTTTCCAAACTTTCACGATGCTGCCTCCTGTTCCTTATGCATCTGTACTCTTCTGTGTTGCTTATTTTTGTCCTCACTGTACACTTCTCAGAATAATGGAATAACCCACATTTAATTGTGTAGTGATAGATTTTGTTTAAAATCGTGAACACTTTTTAAAAGATCATCTGCTGGAAATTCATTCCTCTTCAACACATGTTGTCTTCTAAAGATGCAGAATAGGACTGGGGTTATGACTCAGTGGTAGAGTGTTTGCCTAGCATGTGTGAGGCCCTGGGTTTAATCCTCAGAACCACATATAAATAAATAAAATAAAGGTATTATGTCCACCCACAACTAACTAAATAAATAAATATGCAGAATAAACATATAACAATGCATGAAAATATTCACAGTTTATCAGCTTGTTCAAAATCAGCCTCATGGGTTGATCATGTTGTTTGCACCTCAAAGTACATGTGCTTTTGTTTAATAAAAAATTTTCTACAGCTTACTCTCCACACACCATTTCTCTTAGCTATGTATCATCATTTCACCAAATCAGGTTCTGAAGGACTTGTCATTTGTCTTCACACCTTTCCCATGCCCCTGTTCAGTCATTTGTCAGCTTCTCCTGGCAACTTGCACATGCCTCCTTGTTTTTCCAGACTTTTGCAGGGGCAACTCGCCCATACCTGACACTCCAAGTATTCCTGGACCTTCCAAAGACAAGCATGATTGGGAAAGCAGTTATAGGGGCTGAGGATATTTATTGCTCTTTCTTTGTTTTTTAATTGTGGTGAAACATGCACAACATAAAATATGCCATCTTAACCATTTTTAAATGTGTGGTTCAGCAGCAATGTCATGCAAGCATCACCACCATCTCTCTCCAGAACTTTTTCATCTTCCTAAACTGAAACTTTGTACCCATTAAACACTATTTCCCCACTCTTCCTGCCCCTGGCATCCAACAGTCTATTTTGTCTTATGAATTCGACCTTCATGGTCCTTTAAGTCACTCTCTGTGAACAGCTGTGGGAAGGCTATTCTGAGTACTATCTATGGTGCAGTGGGTATCACCAAAGAAATTTGAAAGAAGCAAAAATAAGTCCTAAGGTCCAATGTTAAAATAAATTAGGAGTTGTTCTGCCAGCTAAGGGGGAAAGGCTTGAAGAAACTCTGGAGCAATGATGGAGCAGAGAGATTGGCAGCAGCCAGATCTTGAGCAGTCTTCTCCCTTAAGAAGCCTAAATTTATTTATTATTTTAGCTATTGAGAGTCATGGACTGCTTTTAATCAGGGAAGCAACATGACTATTTGCAATGAAGGAAGATCATATTGTTAAAAGTACACAAACTGAAGGGAAAAGATAGGAGAATGCTAAAGAGTTCTAAACATTTTTGCAAAAAAAAAAAATAATAATAATAATAAAATGAAGCCAGGAGATTGTTTGAGCTCACCAAGGGTAATTGAAGAGGGGAAAGAAAAAAAAGGCCAGAGCTTGTATCTCCTGGGATTTCTGTACTGAAGAGCCAAGAGTAAATGATAGGGCTGCAGGCCTTTCAAATTACACTGTTTTTTTTACATGGAGATGGCCTCTTTAAAAATTTTTAAGGAGGACTCCAGAACTTAAAATGTTACTTCAGAACTTTATGTATAGTTGCCTTAAGACAAATAAATTAGGAAACGGTTTGTCATGTGTTGATATTGTGTTAGAAGCTAGTATTAACACTTTTGAGAGACAGATGGAGTAGTGTTTAAATGGATTAGTAACATAGGGTTTGTCCATTTTATTCCATTTAGAACATAAGTTGCCTATTATAATATTAAAGGAAAAACTATTATAATATTTCATTAATGACAGTGAATTCTGGTTCCTATTCTTGATCTTTTTGACCCTATTTGTGGTTCAGGAAAAGAAGAGATCTGCAGTATGGCAAGTATTCTATAAAACACATGACCTATCTGTTAACCATGCTGAGTCAATAGTTCAGCATTTCTGTTTATGTGTGTATAGAAAAAACACCCCTTTTGTTATTATTGTTGTTATTGTTTTCCCTACTGGAAATTCAACCATACCAAGCATGTAATGATTTCAATAGCCTTTTACTGAAATTTGTGGGGCCAACTATTGGGGTCTTATCACACAGACCAAGACATTATGCTTGCTCACGCACTCTCTCTTACACACACACACACACCCCTTATTCAACTCTTCCACTTTCTCCAATTCTTCCTTCTCTGTTGTTAGGTTTGTTTGTTTTGTTTTGTTTTGTTTTGTCTTTTTTCTTCACTAAGCTTCTCACTGGCTTCTTTGTCCTTCTAAATTCTGGCTACACCCTGAATGTCTCCTCCCCTAAAAGCAGTTTCTATTTTTCAACTCTTTGTTAACCAGAAAATTCTAGATGCCTTTCTTTTTGTTTGTTTTTGTTGTTTCTTAAGCACGCCCTTTCAAAGGTCTCAATGATCCCCATGAACTGTCCTAGCAAACAAAAGCATGTCCTCCACCCTGCTACGTCTTGGAACCAACTATGACAAGAAATCTTTGAGCATGTGTATTATGACCATAGCATATGGTTGTGGGGAGGGGGACAAAAAGAGAAATGTAGAATACTAGCCACTGAACAAGTCCTGATAATTCCGTTATCCAAGGGAACTCACCATTCATTAAACTGCTGTTGCATATATTCTGGACATTTTTCTACTGTCTCACAAAATTTAAAGAACAGTTTTTCCTGACCCCATTTGGAGGGGGGTGATCTGGGGTCACAGTTAAGTTCCTGCCTCCCCACTTGACTTGCAGAGGCTGCCTACACTCTCCTGTTGTATGATGAGCTGCTGGAGTGGTCAGATCGGCCCCTCAGAGAGTTCCTGACCTACCCCATGCAAACAGAATGGCAGCGCAAGGAGCACCTGCACCTCACCATCATTCAGAACTTTGACAGAGGCAAAGTAAGTAGCCCTGCCTGACCCATGGTCTCGCCTGAGGTGACTATCGGCGTCCCTTTTCCTTTTATTTCTAGTGTACGGATGCTTACCTCCTTGATCAGGAATCCTCACACTTCAATGTGCATTTAAACTTGTTAAAATGCAGATCCCCAGGCTCTGCCCTAGACTTTCTGATTAAGTAGCATGGGGCTGGAGAATCTCCAGAAGTTTCCCATGTGTATAAACTTTGCATTACACTTTGATAAACTGATCTTGAGGTTTTGATACCCAGTCATAGTTCATAGACTGAATGGCTAATGAACAGAAGAAATTCAAGCCAGCTCTCTGGAGCCCCTTTTTAAGGGCACTGATGCCATTCATGAGAGTTCCACCTTGGTGACATATTCACCTCCCAAAAGACCCTCCTCCTAATATCATCACCTTGGAAGGTAAGATTTCAACATGTGAATTAGGAGGAAAAACAAACATTCAGACGGTAACACTTAGCTATGTTATTTTCTGAAAAACCATTATCAACCTTCACAGGCTGTCCATATTGGCATATATTTCTGCCCCATTCCACTTTTTTGTTTAAAATATAGAAAACTAGATTTGCTAAAGAAGTTTTGGCATCCCTCATATATTTAGAGATGCCTGGAGTTTTGAAAACATTTACTACAATTAAGTACTTCGCCCCACATCACTTCCTCTCCTTCTTTAAAGGCTCACAGTTCTCTTTTTTAAACAATTGTGAATCTGACCACCACTGTTTATTTGATCAGAACCATTGGATGTTTCAGTGGTATATCTTGGATTTAAATATCTCTTCCAAATTGCAAAAATTAAACTGAAAAAATTAAAACACAACTAGTGACTGTTATTCTTGTACAGAACAAATTTGGGTATGCCTAAAAATGAGATGCAAGGAAATTGCTTCTTTCATATCCTCCTCTATTATTTATCTGACTATGCTGTCATAGCATTATGTTAGTAGCAGAAGAAATAGCTTTGTACCCTCCTGTTATAAATTTTTTACCTATATGATAAGCTGTTTTAAAATTTCTTGACTTCCTATATTGGACCATTTCCAGGAGTTTGTGCCAGATCAGAGTTTGCAAACTGTGACCCTCAGGTCAAATGGCTTACCTCCAGTTTCTATACAGCCTACAAGTTACAAATAGCTTTCACATTTTTAAGTGCTTGAAAGAAATTGAAAGATGAATATTTCATAGCATGTGAAAAATAGGTGAAATTTACTTTTGTGTCTAATTCTTATTAGAACACAGCCATATTCATTCATGTCTATGGAGGTTTTCATGCTATAACAGATAAATGGTTGTGGCAAAGACTATATGGTCCTCAAAGCCAAAAATATTGACTGCCTGGCTCTTTGCAGAAAGTATGTTGATGCCTATGTTAAAACAATGACTTTCTGCATTTCTATTGAGAATACCCAGCTGGGTTGGACCCGTACAATTTGCAAATGCAAGTTAGCCCAGCAAGGAATGGAGGTACCAGCCAGGATAACTGAACCTTAGGGTTAGTAATCCTTCCCTCCCCAGCCCTGAGGGCCTGTGTGTATCCATCTACTTGGCCATTGTGGAACTGCAGTCATTTCAAGATGATGATTCTGAACAACACCAGAAAATATTGTTCCTGCACCACCACCTGTAGTGGTGTGGTATCATTTCCAACTTTCTGAAGCTTTTAAGTAATCTGCATGTTAATTACATGGTGTTTTCATATTTAAAAATTGCAGAGATACTATTCAAGGTATGTTATAAAGATTAAGAAGTACGACTTCATGATATGAACACAGTCATATCCTGACCTTTGGATGCAAAGTTATATAACTCGTTTGGGTTACAGTTACATCATTCATTTATCCACAGTGCTGGGAGAATGGCATCATCTTGTGCCGGAAGATCGCAGAACAGTATGAGAGTTACTATGATTACAGAAATCTGAGCAAGATGAGGGTAAGCTACCTGGGTGCATCCTAATCAAGATGCACCCTTTTTGATTAACTTTCCACTGTAGTTCTATGAAATCAGCTTTGTGATCATCTTGATATACCTTGCAGGAACCTTTTATAAGTGTTTTCTCTGAAGCGTACTCATCTGTGTAATGCAGAGAAATAACAAATTGATCTGTGTAATGCTTTTGTTAATATACCAAAAGTGACTCCTTCATCTATTTCTAAAATGCATCAGAAATACACAATTTAATCTAAGATTAATATTTTAAGTTTATTATGGAAAATCTCCACACTGTTTGAAGAGCTTTCCAATTGTACACATATCTCTAACTGTATGCCATTTTTAGTTTCATAATCTGCAAAGAAAAATAGTAGAAATGACTAGCCCATTTTAAAATAAATTTAGGGCCACATTGTCACCTCTCTTTAGTTTCAGAAAATACAATTTCACTGCACTTAAATCAGGTTTTAGTACCCCCAAACTGAAAGACTTTAATGTCTTTGTTCCTGAGCCAGTTGTTTTGTATCACCTTTGGTTTTAGGTTCATACAAGTACTTCTTGTCCTCCAAGTCCTTATTCTTGGGCATTATGAACATTTTGTGTCACTTTATAATATTTAATGAGTGCTAAAGTTTTTTGGGATTTCTAAAATAGGATCATCAGCTCTTATATTTAAAAAAAAAGACTATGATATCACCTTTTAATCTTAGGTAACCATTTAAGAGGTGATAATATATACCTTTAATAGCTTTCAAAATTCCTTATACCATAAGTTACTTATTCACCTGGCAGGAACTAGGTCCATACTCTTGGCATAGTATTTCATGTCAGCAGTTCATTGATATTTCTCCTAGCATGAAAAAAAAAATCTTATTTTAATATCAGTTCATCGTGCTGACTCTGGCAGGCACTGCAGTTTTATATAAAAACGTTGCTGTTCTCTTGGCATCCTGTCCCTGTAACAGAAGCGAGGTTACAATGTTTACCCGTGAGAGCCCTTGGGTGCCATAGACATTAAGATTTTCATAAACCCAAAGCATTACACTTCATACCAACTGCTCTTTGGGGTGTTGTTACTGAGGGTGGGGGGAAGTCTTCAAGTGCAGTATTAGTCTTTCTCCAGAAACCCTGGAGATGATAATCATACCTTAAAAGGGAAACTATAAGCTTTATATGCTTCATAGTTTGCACATTTTCAAAGACGTGTACTTAAGAGCTTTCAGTCCAGACGGCACTTTGCACTATGGGTCTCCTTTGGTTTGTTTGGTTGGTTTACCCCTGTTCCAACCTGTGCAAGTTTGCACCTTCCAAATGCATTACCAGATACAAGGTGGAGACAAATCCACAGGTGAGTATATCTGGCATGAGAATGCTCCAGAAGGGTTTTGCTTCTAATTTTTTATGCAATTTAATTTTGAAGAAAATATTCCCTCAATAGACTACATGCATAGAGATAATTTGCTCTGTTGATAACATGTAATAATATACCTGATCCTTTAAACAAGGGTCACTAAACTATAGCCTGTGGGCCTAGCAGAGTTGATTAGTTGTGACAGAGACTACATGACCTGCAAAGCCTAAAATATTTGCTTTCTGGATGCTTCTAGATTGTTTGCTGATCCTTGCCTTAAAGCATAAAAAAAGGAGTCAAGCTTCTTTTCTTCAACTGAATTAAAATGAAGTTTTCCTTTACACAGAAGAAATATCCTCTTCTATTAATTGGTAGGGCTGAAAGTTTGGATAGAATACTTACAACCTCTCTGATATCTTCCTAGATGATGGAAGCCTCTCTATATGACAAAATTATGGACCAGCAGCGTCTGGAACCAGAATTCTTCAGAGTCGGATTTTATGGGAAAAAATTTCCATTTTTCTTGAGAGTAAGTAATAAACTGTTTAATTAGCTTTCATCCTATTCATACAGATAACTTCAATCAGGAAAACTAAAATATTAATGACTTTTTATGACAGATAATGACATCATGAGTTTTTTAAAAAAAAATTTGTAGTTTGCAAACACCATATTTAAGCTAGAATGCCTTGTTTTGAATAATTTTCCAAGAATCAACAATCTGTCTCTAAGTTTATCTTACAAGAAGTCTTTGGTAATTTAGTTTCCCTCCTGTGATATTCACAGGTTGATATTCACAGACTCCCAATTTGTAATTTTCATACAGTTGGCATTAGAGGAAAACAGGTGGAGGTGGGGAAATGGAACACCACACGGGATTGGGTGCTACAAGCTGTGGAAGAGGGCAGTTTTACATCAACTGTGAAAGGTAGGTTCTGGAAACATACCTCCAGAACCTTGTGGAGAGTATATGTGTGTGGTCCTGGGGGTTGAACCCAGAGTCACTTTGTCACTGAAATACATCTCCAGCCCTTGATTTTGAGACAGGGTGTCACTAAATTGCCTATGCTGGCCTTGAATTTGTGATCCTCCTGTCTTACTTAGCCTGAGTAGCTCAGAGTAGAGGCATGTGCCACTACACCCTGCTATCCATACAACTTTTAATTTCTTTTAAATATCAGAAGAGGAAAAATGGACATTTAAGTTGAAGAAAATGTTGTAATATACTATATATTGTATATTATGCATTAGATAATGTTAGTATTGCTATGTCCATCTCTTTACTAAACCAGTCATAATATAATTTTGAATATTTTTTATGAAGCAAGGAGCCTGTGAAGGCAAAGTGCCTAAGGCCCCCTGAAGTCATAATGAAGCACTGATCAAACTCTTGAGTTTTGCTAGCAAGTACACAGTGAGGTACCCATATATCTATATATTAAGTGCAATTATTGTAAAAGTGTAGACCTTTTAAAAGTAGTTGAGAAGCCATAATTATAAAAAGAGTTTAGGAAATTGGAAAACTTCACTGGCTAATGCAGTAAATCTTGTGTAAGAGTCAGTTACAATAAATCAATCTCTATATCATCAGTCTTCTGAAAACAGCTTTTCTGGACATAATTGGGATTTCCTTCAAAATGAAAGAGAAGGGTTACCCTCTATTGGTTTCTAAAGGGCACTGCAGGGTCTCACTTTGTGTGTGTGTGTGTGTGTGTGTATCTGTGTATGAGAGAGAGAGAGAGAGAGCTCAGATTCTAATCTTTTTTTTCTATTTAAAAATAAACATCAGCTTTAAATATTTTCTTTCATTATTTAATCAATTTCAAGATAATTTTTTAAAATTCAATAAATACCTTTATATAATTTTATGATCTAGGGGTTTTCTTCTCATGCAAAGTTAGTTCTTGACCTACATGACCCAGCAGATCTGCTTGTAGGTATTTACTAAAGAAAACTGAAAACATGCTTTCACTCAAAGATCTGTACCTGGGTGTTTATGGCAGTATTATTCATAATAGCAAAAAAGTAGAACCAGCTCAAATGTCTCTTAATTGATAAATGGTAAAGTAAACCAGCAACAAAGAGCAATGAATTGTGGGGGCTGGAGACATAGCTCAATTGGTAGTACCTCGCATGCACAAAGCCCTGGGTTCAATCCCCAGCACCACCAAAAAAAAAGAAAAAAAAAAAAAGGAATGAAGTATAGTTCCATACCATGATGAGGGAGAAGTTTGAAAATATTCTGTGAAATGAAAGAAGCCAGTCAAAAAAGGCCACATTGTGTAATTCCGTAATAGATAAATCCCTAGAAACAGAAAATAGTTTGGGGTATCCAAGGCTGGAGGAAAGTAAATGACTGAAAGGACATGTGTGAGATTGGGCATGGGGTTTCTTTTGGGGATGATGGAAAATATTCTGATATTAAATTATTCTGATGGTTGTGCAATTCTATGAAAAACTAAAAAAAATCCACTGAATTGCATGTTTTAAAATGTTGAATTTTACAGAATATTGTTGAAGTAAAATGCTTAATTTCTTTTTATTTCATGAAAACCCAAATATCAGAGCCAAAATGTTTCTTTCAAAATAGCTTCCTAACACTACTGAAAGCTTATGCACTTACAGTAACTGCTCTGATTTTACAAAGTGTTATTATATATAAGCATTGTTTTTAAACTATTTAAGTTTGGAAGTATTCAGATGTTTATTTTGGCACTCCTTTAGGAAGGGGTTGTGTTATCTCCTACTTTATCAAGAAAATGTATCATCTTTTAGTAAAATTGTTAAAATACAGCATCAGAAGGTACAACTTTCATTTGCATCAAAAGGTATAATTTGTATCTAGAAAGTTTTAAATTTAGGATCATTTAGGGTCCTAATTTCTAGATAGTTTGCCTTAACTTGTGTTTTTTCAAAGGATCACCATTAATTTATAGAGATTTGTAGGAAACTGAGGTAGGCTCTCAGAACCTGTGCCACAGCTGTCTACAGCAAGTTTCTGACTCTCTCACCGTGACCTGGAAGTCTTCCTTTGGGCATTTTATATAATAATAGGAACTTCAGAGAGCTGAAAAGCACTAAAAACCTGGGACCTTAGCTCCCAGGCTCAAACTGCTCTCTTCTTCTTTAGGACCTGGGGTCTCACTGGTAGCTCCTGGGAGGTTTTCCTGAGCATATCAGGCCATGTTTGGAGTTTGCAGAGCTCAGCCCTTGGACTCAGACCTGAGTTTAAGTACTATGCACATGGACAAAGTGCTTAAAGCCTTTGAATCTATTCCCAGATTATAGAATGGAGAAGGGGTGGGTGACTACCTCTCAAGCTTGTACAGAGTAAATAAGTGTGGTGTGCCTGGTCAATAACTATACTCAACATTTTAATTTCATGATCATGAAACTGTCAGAAAGGGTTCCCTCGTATCTAACCAGCCCATTAAGATACTTTTCAAAGACCTGCCCATCTTCCCACCTCTCTGGCTGACCTCAAGAATAACCTTCAATATCCCCACCCAAATGAGACAGAGTTCTGACCCACAGAAGACATATATTTTTTTTAAATCCGTCAAAAATATGTTTAACATTTAGCAGGATCCTGAAACTCCAAAATCCTAGTTTCAGGCAGTTAAGACAATTCCTGGCTACAGGCATCTGAGCTGAGCTGGTTATGACAGGGAAGTGTCTTTGCCAGCCCTTTTGAAAGCTGGAATACAGATGGGCTCAATCTTCCTTCCTCCGGAAGGCTGTGTTCGGTGGAAGTGTTAAGGCTGACCTCAGAAGCCTTTTAAAAAGAATGCATTTTTACACTAGCAATATGTAAATCAGTGGATGTGTAACTGATGTGATTCTCCAATCTGTATACGGGGTAAAAATGGGAGTTCATAACCCACTTGAATCAAAATGTGAAATATGATATATCAAGAACTATGTAATGTTTTGAACAACCAACAATAAAAATTTTTAAAAAAGAATGCATTTTTAGTTGTTTTATTTGCTTTTTTTTTTCCTCCAAATTGTGAATTTATGTGCATAAGTTTGACATCCAGTTTATAGGAATCATCTTTAACAAATGTGTACATTAGCCTTTAGATGGAATACGATTGCTTCATTTTGTTCTTTGGTACTCTGAGAATCAGACACATCTTTGCACTTCCTACAAGTGAACTGGGAAGAGTGAGGTGTTCTATTGGGTCCCCATAAGAGCAATAGAGAGTGAAATGCATGATCTTTGCCCTGCATTTTTAATATTATCTCTGTAATAAATGCTATCACCTATATAGTCCTAATTTTGTTTTTGGTTTCACCCCCCACCCCCAGAATAAGGAGTTTGTGTGTCGAGGGCATGACTACGAGAGGCTGGAAGCCTTCCAACAGAGAATGCTGAACGAGTTCCCCCATGCCATCGCCATGCAGCACGCCAACCAGCCTGATGAGACCATCTTCCAGGCAGAAGCTCAGTGTATCCACACCTGGAAGGCTCCACTCCAGTCAGGTCACACTGGCTGCTAGTGGCAGAGCATTTGCACACTGGGCGTTTAGCCCCTGGGCCCTTCTCAGTAGCCATGTTCTTACTCTTCCTCATCTTCTTAATTTTAGCCCAGATACTTCTGAACAGGAATTGTTCTATTTATTATCATAGTGTCAGATGAAAAGAAATCCCTTACAGATTCTATTTAAGAACTTTTTCCCTTTTAATTAAAACTCCTCTGTATCTCAACCTTGCTTTTAAAGCTCTTTTTAGTGATTGCCCTTAGAATAATTTTCCTCTGACTTATCTGGTGGAAGCTACTTCAGCTCAGGATGATAGCAGTATGTTCAGGGGTGCAGATGCAAATCATTCACTCCGTTTTCCTCTGATACTTTTATTCTGGAATGAAGGAGGGGAGAAAAAGAGATCTCTTCAGCATCTTCTGGAGACTTAGCTATGACATCTGGGACGCCGTTAGTAGTTACCATGCAGTTCACACATCCACCACCTAAACACAAGCAAGTCAGCTGAAATCACACAGATGTTATAGGCAAAGGCAGTTCATCACCATACTTCTTCCTGAATTCCCCTGCCTTTACCTGAAACTGATGGTCTTAAAGAACATGTAAAACTCCAAGTGACAATTATGGATACCATCTCAAAGCAGAAGCCAAAATGCAAGAGAAGCAAGAAAGTACATGAAAAAAAATTTTTGCTTTATTGGAATTAGAAGAGATGGTAAACATACAAGTAAATATGGGAGCCCTTTAATGGAGTTTTTTAAAATGTCAATTACACCTAAACACCTACATACCTGGTTTAGGAGAATGGAAAAATATAATTATGGTCACAACATCACACATGTAAATGTAAGTCATTGTCAGTGTTCTGGTTTCTGCCTTTGGTCATGGCAACATAACGGTTACTTAATACTATAAACAAACAATAAGTTCTAAAGGGCCATGCACAAACTAAGATAAAAGTGCTTCACCAGGCCTGGGGGCATACACCTATAATCCCATCTACTTGGGAGGCTGAAGCAGGAGGCTCTCAAGTGAGCCAGCCTGGGAAGCTTGGTAAGACCCTGTCTCAAAATTCAATTTTCTTTTTAAGGTTTACAGTTCTTTTTTAATATAATTATTTTATTTATCTATCTATTTATTTATTTTTATGTGGTGCTAAGGATTGAACCCAATGCCTCACACATGCTAGGCAAGCACTCTGCCACTGAGCTATATCCCCAGCCCTGAAAGTATAATTTTTTAAAAACGAAGGCTGGGGCTGTAGCTCAGTTTTAGAGCATTTGCCTAGCATGTACAAGTAGATTTGATCCCCACACATATTCACACACACAAAATAGTGTCTCACGTACAAGGATTAGGAGTGATCTGAGTAACTAATATCCAAACTATCCCCCCTACACACACACACACACATCAGTAATAAGCTTGGTAAGACCAATTCATAGGCCATGGGAATTTAAACCTGACCCTTTGTCAGAATCACCTACCTAGAACTAGTTCAAGGCCTATAGTTTGAGATAGATATGATTTCAAGTGTGTTTCTAGCATCTTTTTGGCAATTTTATAAATGACTTCAACCGAAATGGAAACACCAGATTATTAACAATTCTCTTCTCTCCACACAGCTCAGCTCGAGCCAGACTTCTTTTAAGTTTGCCAAGTTCAGGTTCTCTCCTTGACTCTTTAATCCTAGATTTGCAGATATATGCTGTGACCCCTATTCCAGAGAGCCAGGAGGTCCTGCAAAGAGAGGGTGTTCCGGACAACATCAAAAGTTTCTATAAAGTGAATCATATCTGGAAATTCCGCTATGACAGACCATTTCACAAAGGCACGAAAGATAAGGAGAATGAATTCAAGGTACCATGCAGTTCTTATTGCATTTTTCTCCTCATACTCTCTTCTAGACTATGAGTTCCCTGAGGCAAGACTCTTCTGGTAAATGCTCAGAATAGTGACAGAGCCAAAGGGGGCTCTAGAAATCCCTTAGTATAGTGGTTCTTCAACTCTTCCATGTATCAGATTAATGGGTATTGTTTCCTACAAGAAGAATTTTGGCCCTCAAGCCCAGGAATTCTGTCTTGACTGTGGGAAGAGGTCCTGAAATCAACTTTCTTCTTACAGTTCTAATGCCAGTGGTCCTTAGACCTGTCTTTGAGAACTCATGGTTGAACTCAGTCCTCTTGCCTATTCATGCTGAACCCATTGAGGGAACCTCAGGATATCCTCAGATACAAGACTGAAATGAGTAAAGAATATTTCAGGAACAGGGGACACTGAGACAGAGAACAGGCGGGTAAACTGCTAGTACAGTGGGTGAATTCTGTGCCATCTTTGCTGTTTTTCCTCATTAGAACGGTGTGTAATTAGGATTTCTGAGAGAACCCAAAGTAAAGGCATGTGTTGCATTGTCTGCTCAGTAGCTCCAATATGCCTTCCTAGTTCAGCTTGCTCCCAGCCAAAAAGGGTAAGAGTTCTGCAACCCCATGGGGAGAAGGGTCCAGATTGTTTGGCACATAAATTAAAATCTTCCCTTTCTTTGAAAACAAAGACACAGTGAGACCAGATAAATCCCCAGTTAGTCAGTTTTTGCACTTAATCAAAAAATTCGAGGTGAATTTATTATTGGAGTTCATTGGCTTAGCATCTTTCATTACAGATATTCTCTGTTTGAGCTAGGAAGCATTCTCCTAATACTTTTCAGTCAGAATTACCTAATGTTAGCCAGACACAGAGGTGTATACTTGTAATCCCAGCAACTTGAGAGGCTAAGGCAGGAGGATCACAAGTTCAAGGACAGCCTGATAGCAAGACCTTGCCTCAAAGTAAAATAAAAATGGCTGGAGATGTAACTTAGAGCACTTGCCTAGTGTATGCAAGGCAGTGGGATCAATCCCCAGTACCACTAAGTACATATGTTCATACGTACATCCAAACCTACTTACCTGTCTACCTAATGTTGACTCACCTGTCAGCCCTACCTAAATGTTGGTTCCCAGTCCTCCCAACAGTCACTCCAGGGATTATTCACCTTCAAAAAATCAGAAAGGAATGCCGTGATCATTTTACAGAGTTCCATTAGAGCTGAATAAAGGACAGTTCTTTGTGCAGGAAGGTTTGGTGGGTTACGTAGCAAGCAGGGAGACCACTGGAAAACATCACTGTGATATTACTGAGAAGATCCATGATCGTTTTCTAGTCCTTTCTAGATACTTCTGTTTCTCTTTTTGCCTCTAAAATCAACTGAAGATCTAATTAGTTTATGATGTAGTTCTTCTTGCAGTTGCTTCCAGTGATGACAAGTCAGAGATGCACTGGAGCCAAACAGCTGACTTGCTCCAAGTCCCATGCTAATTACCTTTGGGCACAGCACTGGAACCCACATCTTCTAACGCCATCTCCATCACTATCTCCACTGCACCACGTTTCCTCATGGCCCTCGCTTTATATATTTATCATTGATACAGCAACACCCCTGGGGCGGGGGACAGTAAATCTGGCTCCTCATTTTTGTGCTTTCAGCCCTCAGAATTGGCTCCAAACTGCACTCCCAAGCCTGTATCTACCACAACCCACTCACCCACCCTCTCCCTCAGTTCCAGCAACACCCAGCTTCTCTCCTTCTCTGTCACGGTGCCCTTTCACAAGCCACTCGGCGTCTGTGCGGGCTGCTTCCTCCTGCCTGCGCAGCTACCCCCACTCTCCTCCTGGCAAACTCCTACTCACTCTTCAAAATTCAGCTCACGTGTCACCTCCTCTGAGGGCTGCCATCCCCCTCCTCAGCATGGCACGAACACCTGCATCCCTCGCTGCAACTTGAATGTTCCTTCTCTTCCCTCCAAGATCTTATTTATCTGCTCACCTCCCTGTCACCACCAGAATGCTGTGAAATCTTGTCACAGTGACGCTGCCGTGTTCCTTTCGATAATTCGCAAGGGGCATAAACAGATCCTTCCTTTTTGTTGTTGTTGTTGAATAAATGGCACAATTTCAGGCATTTCATATCCTCTTGGTTTAAATAAGAAAAATGAGGCATAGGTAGAAAATGGGTTGATGAAAGAGAAAATTGTCACAACAGCAGCTTGTGCCAAAGGCAGCTGTGTCCTGAGGGTGCTAGTCTTGGTCAGAGGGAGCCCTGGGCCAACTCAAATGTCAGTCTAGATTACAATGTTTCGGGTGGACCCAGTGTATAGCAGCAGAGGAGGAGGAGGCAGAGGCCGCGACAGGTTCTAGGGGTGGGGTCAGTGCAGCTCTGCAGGTGAATAGTGCGCTGCTTTTCAGCAGGTCCATTGTCTCTTAAGGCTTAAAGTGTCTTCACTTTTAAAATGGAAAGATCAAGCTGCATGATCCCTAAAGCTCTTTTATTCTTTAGGATACCAGTTATTGTAGTCTTGCGTTGACTAGCTCCTTCAGTTCCTTCTTTCGGGTGAAAATGACTAAACCTTGAGGGACAAAGAGTTTGAATTCACACGTTAGAGAAACAGCAAAGAATATAACATGATGGCCTATTTTTATATTTTAAAGCTTGCTTTCTGAAGCACGAGCTCATTTATTCTACATAGAAAAAAGTTTCAGGCACCATACAGTGGATTTATTAGCATAAGCTTCAGCAGCATCTTACTGAGTGCTCAAGCGAAGACTAAAGAAAAGGTGACAAATAAGCAAAACCTGATCGAGTTAGTCATAGCTCAGTGCCTAGAAAGAAGGGCAACGGGGGAACTTCATTTGTTTTCTGTTTTGTAGAGCCTCTGGGTGGAGAGAACATCATTATACTTGGTGCAGAGTTTACCTGGCATCTCCCGCTGGTTTGAAGTGGAGAAGCGTGAAGTGGTAAGGACCCGAGCTTATTCTCAAGTACTTTCTCATCACAGTAGCTCACCTGGAATCATGCTGGATATTAATTGCTTCTGTTTTTGACTCCAAGTCCCTGGATTCACTCATAGTAAGTTAGTGAATATTTATGATACTGACTGCTGTTACTAAGGCTGTGATGGTGAACATTAACCTTGTCCTAGTCCATCCAGCCAGACAAATTCCTTGAAAACAGCTGTGACTGCAGCCTATAAAAAAAACTACTTGGGCCCTTGAGTGAGAAGAAGTGAAATTCAGCTCTCCTAATTGCTCTAGATAGCTAAGTGAGCTTCAGTGTGTAGTGTGTGGCAGACCAGGGCCAAGAAGGCTGCCTACTATGTCTTACTGGATCCTCCTATTCAAGCTATGTATTCTTATATCAGAGTGATGTCTTCTTTTCCCAATTTTCACAGTTTTTAACAAGAGACTAAAAGCTTTTACCAGAAGTTACATAACAAAATGTTGAAAACAGGACAGTCTCAAACTCAGATTGTTCTGATTCCAAAGCCAGTGGTGTTCATCTCTCCTAGCCTTGGTTTCCTTATAGGCAAAATGAAACTAATATAAAGTCCCAGCACCATGTATGACACACATAAGTCTATACTATTGCAGTCTCCAATAGAGGGGATGGTGTGATATTAGTAACTGAGCTGTCCTGCATGGAGTACCAGATAGAGATCAGTAGATGCCATTATAGAACCTGGTAGACACAGCACTAAGCTGATTGTCAAACACACCTTTGGTTCCACTCCCCAGCGGTGGATAACCAGGAGATAGTAGCTGGAGGCAGCCACATTGAGGATGAGACCCGGCATACTGCCATCTCTACTGCTCTTCAGGCTAACAGCACCTGAAGGTAGCCACAGCCCTGACCCTCCCAGCATCCCTCCTGCTCTTAGCGTATCCGTTATGGCTGGATCTGGTCCTCTATCTGAAAGAAAGTGTGCCAACTGTGAAAGTATAATTTAACCCATACTTTATTTAGATAACAGGGCCACTCTGTCAATGAATAACAGCAGCCCCTGCCCAAATTGTCTTTCCAGAATGGCTAGTCCCACCCCAAATCTCTCAGCATTAAAACTCAGCTTGTTATGTTCAATTAAGCTAAGGATTTAATAGGATTTTCATTTTGCAGTGCCAAAAAAATTAATACAGCTCCCTAAACAAACTGAACTCAATTTAGCAGATTGCATCATTGCAGTTGTATTCTTGTATAGTCTGAATCAAGGATCCCCAAAAGCTGGTACGGCCTGGTGCCCTCCATGGAAAAGAGGAGACTGCCAAACCTAGTGATCAGAAAGTCTTATTATTATGCTTCCTACTGAATGGCATGGACCAACCCACAGAAGGGCTCTTGGTCATCCATGCTGCGATAATGATTCAGAAAGCCCTGTTAGATCCATCAAACCCAGAGCATTAAATCCAGTGAGGTCTTACCAGTGGTCCTGGCTCTTGAAACACACACATACACAAACACACAGCATGCTGGTAATGATAAAAAGAGTTTACTAAACACAGCCTTTCAAACATCAGCTGCCTACTTTATTAGAATATGTAATCTTATGTTCTGTCAGAACAAATCAAACTCGGCTACTTGTTCCCTGAGCACAGCCCACTCTTAAGAGCCTTTGTGTTGTTCTCTTGTTCCTGCTGCCTGGAATGTTCCACCATCTATTAAAGTTACTGACTTGCTTGTTAATTCCTATTATATAAGGCCATCAAGAACACAGATATGTTGAAGTAGGTCTGCAATAAATATATGCCAAAATGAATTAAGATTCCTTGTCTGCAATGCCCAAATCTGAGAACCAAAGATGTTTACATTAGTTTGACTTAAAAGTTATTTGCTTATATATCTAAGCTCTTCAATGTAAGGCCATTTATTAACTTACTGTCATTTTGTGTGAATGCTTATAAGCTTCCCTGCAGACATATTTATTCAGTTGATTAAAGGAAACTGCCCAGATCCTGATGGGGATTATTGAATTGTATGCCTTATATTACCTTTCTAATCTGAAAGTTCAAGGAGCTGGGGCTAAAACTTAATGGTAGAGCACTTGCCTAATGTGCAAGACCCTGGGTTTGATCCCCTGCACTGCCAAAAAGAAAAGAGAAAATCTGAAAAACTATAAATTCAGAAACGTGGCATTAAATGTTTCATATGAAGTTATAGATCTTTATTTTTTAAATCATACATCCTGATAGCTTATAAGATTTTGTGAAAACACTAATGCCTTTAAATCTGTAGTTCATTTGAAGAGCACTTTTGTCATCTTCACAGTTGTGTCCACTGTACAACCCAGCAAGTCATTATGATTCGACTTGGCTCTCTCAACAAATGGATGCTGAGTGTGTATGATCATCTCCTTTTCTTAACTCCCAACTGTATGCCGTCTTGTGCTGTGCATATGAAGTCCAGTCCATCTGGGCTTGTGTCCCCTCTTCTCAGCTATTGTGGTTTAGATATGAGGTATCCCCCGAAAGCTGTGTGAGGCAATGAAAGAATGGTCAGAGGTGAAATGACTAGGTTATGACAGCCTCAACCTAATCTGTGGATCAGTCCACTGATAGGGATTAACTGGGCAGCAACTATAGGCAGACAGGGTATGGCTGGAAGAAGTAGGTCATTCAGGGTACGCATTTGGGTATATATTTTGTCCCTCTTGAGAAGAGCTCACTCTTCTCCTGGCTCTCATTTCCTGAGCTGCTTTCCTCTGCCACACCCTTCTACCCTGATGTTCTACCTCGCTCTGGGCCCAGAGCTATGGAGTCTGCTGACCATGGACTGAACCTTTAAAACCGTGAGCTAAAACAAACTTGCTCCTCTGAGTTGTTCTTGTTGGGTCTTTTGGTCACAGCAATGTTTCAGCTGACTAAAACACCAGCTGAGCTGAAAGTTCCTTTGACACCAGAGGATCTATAAATGATCTTTATTGTCTCCCATGGTGCTTTGTATCAAATAAGCATCTAGAAAGGTAATAATAATATTTGGGGTCCCTCAATATTTAGTCCTTCAGAAGAAAAGAGAACCATGGGATGCTTGGATTTTAAGGAGTGAATTCATTGTTACAGTACTAATTAGAATGAAAGATTAATGATTATCCAAACCACATTCTAATCAATGAATATAATTACCTGCCCTTTTCAGACCTTACTGATGAACAGTTAACTTGACTTTCATGTCCTTTTCTATTTTACTGCATGGCTCCTGGTAGAAGTATTGGTAATTCAGAACATAGATAATCTACTTTTTTTTTCCTCCTTCTTCCTCTTTCTCTTCTTTTTCTTCCTTTTTCTTTCCTTTTCCTTTCTCCTCCTTACTTCTTGAATGTTTCAAAAGTCAATATTATATATATATTTACGCTCATTTGCTTATCAGGTTGAAATGAGTCCTCTGGAAAATGCAATTGAAGTTTTGGAAAATAAGAACCAGCAGCTGAAGACACTGATTAGTCAATGTCAAACAAGACAGATGCAAAATATTAACCCCCTGACCATGTGCCTGAATGGAGTCATAGATGCTGCGGTTAACGGTGGGGTTTCAAGGTACCAAGAGGTGAGAATTAGGGATTGTTGTTTGAGAGAAAGTTTTCAGTTTTGATTTCTTAGGGTGTCATGAATCTTTTCAAAATATGTATTCATATCACCATACAGACAAACAGCTACGATTGACACATATATAGTCCTTTGTGAAATAGCATAAATGTATAGCCATTTGTGATGTCCACTTACTCTATTTCCCCAACATGTAATGTTTTGAGGATGTGTTTATATGAATAAAAGTAGTAAAGATTTCAGGATTGCTTAATGAATGTTTGTCTAAAATAATTTGTATGAGCAAAGAGGTTCCTGGGTATAGAAAAGTCTGATCTTGTTTAGACAATCCTTTAAATGGACTTTTCCTCTGCCCTTTTAGTTTTAAACAGAAGTACATAGTCACCTGAAGGATGAGGCCACCATCTTGGTCATGCTGAATCATGCAACAATTTATTTTAGGCTAGAATGCCCTATATCTTATTGATATGGGTTTGCTTTTTGTTTATTTTACCAAAGGTACTTACTGTACAATCTCTGATCTTCCTTTAACAATCTTTTCCTTATGTTCCCTTCTGACCAGCCACCCACACTAAGAATCATTCCATCTGTCCCCAAGTGGTTTATAATCATGTCATTTCTCTTAAGATGCCAGGTCTTTAAAAACAACAACTGTGTCTTTTACTTCTTTGGTAACTGTCCTGAAGTAGACTGTCCCTTCTCCTCCTAGGCATTCTTTGTCAAAGAATATATTTTAAGTCATCCTGAAGATGGGGAGAAAATTGCACGATTAAGAGAACTGATGCTTGAGCAGGTAAGTGAGGCAGAAGCCAATCACCTTCTCTCCATCTTGCCTGGCTACATGCTTACTTACCAGAGGCCCGCCTACACTGTTCTCTGAATCAGTGGTCTACTAAAGTGGTGATCGGGAGTTAGCAGGCACACCTGTACTGCATCCCAACTAACTAATTTCTACTCTTTCTTCCCACTTGAATACAAAAACAAATTTAATAATGAATGAACTATGGCAGCCCATAATAGCAAGCACTTCATGTAGTCTCTTTGAATATTCTTTCCCCAAAAGACTTTCTGTGGGCTTATTGCTGACTTCTCACTCAAAAATTTGTGCTTAAATAAGTTCCGGCTACCCGAAAGTAAATGAATGAGTGCATGAATGAATGAGATTATTATGCAAATGTTATAATTAGAAAGTGGACAATCAATAGAATTTGCTTTATAACAAGCATTGTGCTTTACAGACTTTGCCTATAGATGATATGGAATAGTCAAAATTAAATAGAACTCACCGCCCCCCCCCTTTTTTTTGTACCAGGGATTGAACTCAGGGGCGCTCAACCACTGAATACAAAAACAAATTTAACAATGAATGAACTCTGGCAGCCACATCCTCAGCCCTATTTTTGTATTTTATTTAGAGATAGGGTCTCTGAGTTGCTTAGCACCTTGCAGTTGCTGAGGCTGGCTTTGAACTCAAGATTCTCCCAAGCCTCTGGGATTATAGGTGTGCACCACCACGCCCAGCTAGAAATCACCATTTTCTACTCCAAAGAAACATTGTTTATTTTTACTTATTTGGTACCATCAATTAAAAGAACTGGAGTGACTAATCTGTTGCCTGCTGTGTACTTCCAAGATTAAGCTCTTCCAGGATTATAGCTTTGGCCTAAAAATGGTTTGAATACCTCAGAGGTAGGAGAGACATGATTGGAAATCTAAGTGAAATGGGAAATAAAGGCATTTTATTCCCAGGAAAAGTGGAGCATGTATGATAAAATGGGAAAAAGCATCTCTCCCCACTTGATAATACCAAAGTGATAAATAAAGTGTGTTCTTTTAGATTAGAAAGCGATAAGGTTGTATCTGATTTTAGTCCATATTTTATGCTCACTGGGCTCAGTCCACAAAACTGGCCATGGATGAAGGTACTTGTACAGCTTCTGGAAAAGAAAGAGGAATTACTTGTCATTGATCTTCAGTGAAATAGAGAATAGATAAAGTTCTTAGTGTGACCCCGGGTGGGATGTAGATACTAGAATTAAGCAGGTTAGGTCATCTAATTCCTAGGAGAATGGGATGGCTTTAACCTTGGTTGATTTTTTTTTTAATCTACATTTTACCTGAGCATGATCTCATGTGAATGCTTTGCTTCAGGCTGTGTCTGCTGTATTCAGCCTGACTAAATTTGTTTCCCCAGAGTTAAAGTAGTCGCTCAGGGCCAAGAAGCTTCCCAGCAAAAATAACCAGGGAGCATTTATTTACACCACATCATGCCTAATTATGTACCAGGACCTTTGGGGAAGACTGTAGCCTAGGAAACAAGATCTCTTGTATAGATGAGAGGTACAAATGACTTGTCATGTGACCCCCTGTTTGTGGGACCATTGATTAGGGGCCTGAGCTAGAGAATGTGCCATCCTTCCCAGGTAGCTCAGATAAGCTATCTGTTGCCATGAAGAGGCACTGCCCTGTGCTCCTTCCTGGAGCATGGCCCTTGACAGACACATCCAGCTGTCCGGTCCTTTGAGGATTACCTCAGCTTCAGAGAGCCACCTGGCCCACAGCACTATCTTCCAAATGGTGCACCTCAGCACAGAGGTCAACCACACCTTTATCCCACTCTAGCTCTTTCTTTCAAGGGTGTCCTTCATATTTATTTCAAGGTGTTTTTCCCCTTTTACAAATGTGTTGGATAGGGTGGGCATCCAGAGTAGGCGTTGTCATTCGTTGTTGCTTAGGGAAGCTGCTAGATTCTCTTACTCATTAGGGTCAGTTTTGTTTGGCTTTGAACTTCCAACCTAAAACCTTCAGGAGCTGGAAAGATACAAAACCTTGTGGTATAGTATCATTTATTTTCCTCACAGACTAAGGAGTTAGTTGTATTGATCACTTCAGCATTTTTAAATTTTCAAGATAGCTGGTACTCAAATCAAAGGAATCATACACTATTCCCTTTTCTAGCTGAACAAAGGAGATAAACATGTTTCTGTCCATTTTCTTTTGGGTCCTCACAGCAGGAAAACTTTTTAAAAACGACCTGTTCCTTTGTTGCATTGTAATTAGCAAACAAGAATAATATCTTAAAAACAAGAATCCCTGGGCTGGTGGCTCATGCCTATAATCCCAGTGGTTTGGAAGGCTGAGGTAGGAGGATAAAAGGTTCAAAGCCAGCCTCAGCAACTTAGCAAGGCTGTAAGCAGAGTCTGTCTCAAAATAAAAAACAAAAAGGGCTGGGGATGTGGCTCATTGGTTAAGCATCCTGGTTCAAATTTAAAAAAAGAAGAAGAAGAAGAAGCATATCAACAGTTGAAGAATTTCTGCTTGTTTTTTCCTTCTTGACAGGGTTTGAAAATGTGGGAGGGATTTGGGGGTGGTCACAGAAGAACATAATGGAAGAGAAGAGGATAACAGGAAAGAGAGACTGCCATCCAGAGAAGAGATTCCTGGAGGAGACCCAGTTGACTCTCCTAACAAGGGAGCAGCTCTTATCCCATGCTGGGAAGGGCAGGAAAGGGTCATCTAACACATAACTGTTAGGAGATTTATATTTCAAGATCTAAAATACACAGAAAAAAAACTTAGGAAAAAACAAGTTTTTGGAATCAGACAGACCCAAGTTCAAATCCCCATTTGTCTTTGACTACGTGCAAGACTTTTCTGATCTTGTTTTCTCGATCATAAAGTAACAATTGTTCCTCTCTTATGGGATACAGAAGATTAGCAATAACGCATGCATACAGTGCTTGGTCCATAGCATACACTGTGAGAGATGGTCATTGATGTGGGTTTTTCCTTATGTTATTATCAAGGCCCAGATTCTGGAATTTGGTTTGGCCGTGCATGAGAAGTTTGTACCCCAAGATATGAGACCCCTTCACAAAAAGCTGGTTGATCAGTTCTTTGTGATGAAGTCGAGCTTAGGGATACAGGTATGTATGCTCAGTGTTCATGGTGGAGTAATCTATCTAACTACTGCCCTTTGCTTTTTTTTTTTTTTTTTTTTTTTTTTTTTTTTTTTTTTTTTGAAGAGACCAACAATGAAGTATCCAATAGTGACATCTTTTGGTTTTTCTGCCAAACTGCAGCACCAACCGGGGAGCCTTTAAATATTTAAAATGCATTGTCTGCTATTTGCCATGTTTATGTATCATGTAAACAACAATGTGAGGGAAGGCTTAGTAATTCTGGAATTTACCTTAATGGTTTCCTATGTAAAGATTTCATGGCATTTAGGACATGTATCTAGTATATTAAAATATCGTGGCAGTTACTTTGCCCATATCATTACTGAAATAAAATATTTCCTTTACCACATCTTTAGGAGTTCTCTGCTTGTATCCAAGCCAGTCCTGTTCATTTTCCTAATGGAAGTCCTCGGGTGTGTAGGAACTCAGCACCAGCTTCCATGAGCCCAGATGGTACCAGGGTAATTCCTAGGCGCAGGTAAGTCATATTTTGAATTACCTTACAATTTGGCATCCCCACAGGATGATCTGGAATGATTCTCTCATTCTCTATGGCATAATTTGTCAAATGGGCTTTTTCTTAATGAAATAATTAACCCGCAAGGCAGCTGCAGACATCTGCCACTGGTAAAACAGCAACAGCATGAGAAATAAACAAACTCAAACATTTGATTATATTGAGGCAAACGGGAGACAACAAAATGGGATGTCTACTCTCCCCCCCTTTTGGTTTTATACCTTGCCAGCATGTGATAAAGTGCAATTTGGAGACCAAGTTAACGACCATTTTTTTTTCCCTGAAACAGCCCATTAAGTTACCCAGCTGTCAACCGGTATTCTTCCTCCTCACTGTCCTCACAAGCTTCTGCTGAAGTAAGCAATATTACAGGGCAATCAGAAAGCTCTGATGAAGTCTTTAACATGCAGGTACTTTATTAGCTTTTTGTCTGGTCGTGTTTATTCCTTTTCTGTCTCAATCGTGAGAGTGTCTGTTCATTCTGCTGTGCTCATGAACAGACCTTCAAGCAAGAACTTAAGGACAAACTTTTAAACACCCTTATTGCTTTGTTGGTCTTGGAGCCTGCAAAGGTGTTTCCAAACTACCATCGCTTTAAGAAGACATGAACAACAATGGAAAAGCCCAGGCAAGCCACCCAGGGTTAGCTTTGAGACCTACCATCCCCCCATCCTGAATTTCTTGAAGTGTGTTGCCACACTAGCTGCCCCTCAGCATGTCCAGGTGGCTCTTTAAGAAAGACCTAGTTTCAGGGTTCATTAAATTTTTTTTCTCTGCTTATATACATATCAGAAATTTTCTATAACAAAGTTTCTTTTTGGGAGGGGAACCGGTGATTGAACTTAGTGGCACTCGACCACTGAGCCACATCTCCAGCCCTATTTTGTATTTTATTTAGAGACAGGGTCTCACTGAGTTGCTTAGTGCCTCACTTTTGCTAAGGCTGCCTTTGAATTCACCATCTTCCTGCCTCAGCCTCCCAAGCCGCTGGGATTACAAGCATGCACCACCACACCCAGCTATAATAAAGTTTTTATAAGAGAAAAAATATAGTTTTTAAGTATTTTTAGAGCCAACATAAGTCTTGCAATGAAACATTTTATTTAGACATCACTAATATGGCATTTAGGATAGTTTAGTAGGACCGAGCTGAATTGTTCCCCCCACCTTCTTTGGAAAAGGAGTACAACATGTATTTCCAAATTCATGCTTTGAACTCATTTTTTAAAAGAATGAGAAGGCAGTCCCTGTGCCTTTTAGAGACCTTTGCCCAGGTACTTGCCCTGGGCTGGAAGTCACTCTACTGACTCTTTGGGTGTGTGCTGCTGATAGGTATGCAGTAACAGACAGTAGCAGAAATGAGTGCACAGGTATTCCTTTGGTGTCAGTGAAAATCTCAGATTCTTGATTAATTCAGACAGGACTTATCAGTCTGAATTTGTAAGATTTTTGTATATTTTTAAATGGCCTTTTGATGTTTATTTTTTTATTTTTGCTAATTTGAAAAAAAAAATGTTGATGGTTTTGTTTCTAATGTGTCCATGTCATTTGAAGCCTCTAAACAGTATGTAACAGCTCCCCATGTATTTCCAGCCAAGTCCATCTACCTCAAGCCTGAGTTCTACTCACTCTGCTTCACCTAATGTGACAAGTTCTGCTCCATCGAGTGCCAGAGGTCAGTGCCAGAATGTGGGGGAGACTAAGAGTGTCCAAAGAAACCTGTGGCCTACTGCCACCGAAGCTCAGCTCTTGCCTTTAAACAGGTCCAACATGGCACCACACATGATTCTTCCCTTCTCTTCCCAGCTTCTCCTTTGCTATCTGACAAACACAAGCATTCCAGAGAAAACTCTTGCCTGTCTCCAAGAGAAAGACCCTGCAGTGCCATTTATCCAACACCTGTGGAGCCATCTCAGGTATTCTTTGTGGATGAGAAAACCAGAATATAGGGAAAAGTCTGGAATTGCTTACATACCTCGGCAGAAGCACACCATAGCTTCCAAAAGCAACTAAATGGGCATTGTCAGACCACAGGCCAGCTGGGTGAAGAGTCCCCCTTTGTTTTATGCCCTTTGTAAGGAATTCTGTCTGAGCCTTGTATTTCTGGTAGTGCTATATGGGTTGTATAGCAGTACAGCTGAAAAGGAAAATGGGAAATCCTTTTTCCTCTTTAACCAACATTTCGTTTCTTTATTAAACATTCCAAGGGGGAGTGGGTGAATGGATCGCCTGTGTGTGTGTTTGCATGTGTATGTAACAGAAATCTGGGGGAGCTTTTTAGGTTAGCAGATGACTCTCAAGAAAAAGTATACTGCTACCTGGCACTCTTCTTTTTTTTAAAAATTTTTTATTAGAGCATTATAGTTATTCCTGGTAGCTAGGTTCATCCTGACAAAATCATATATGCACGGAATCTGACCCACTCCATTTCAGTCTCCAATTCTCCCCCTCTCCCCACGACCCCTGCCTCTATTTTTACTCCACTGACCCTCCCCTTGCTCATCCATTTATCCATCCTTGGTTGGTGCTTTCCACATACACATATAGTTGAAATTCCCTGTGGTGTATTTATATATGCACATAACATGATTTTGTCAAATTCATTGCTCATCTCCTCCCTTTTTCTGCCCCTTCTTCCTCCCTCACAATCTCCTTCTTCTACTCCACTGATCTTCCCTATATCTTTATGATATCAGATCCCCTCCCCCCATGCTTTTTTTTTTTTTTTTTCCTTATTTTGTTCTAATTTCAACAAATGAGAGAAAACATCAACCCTTGGTTTTCTGAGTCTGGCTTGTTCCACTTAGCATGATGTTCTCTAGTTCCATCTGTTTACTGGTAAATGCCATAATTTCATTCTTCTTTATGGCTGAGTAAAACTCCATTGTGTTATATACCACATTTTCTTAATCCATTCATCTATTGACGGGCATCTTGGCTGATTCCATAATTTGGCTATTGTGAATTGTCCCTCACTCTTTCTTTTTTCTCTTACCTATATAAGAGAGCTGCAATCCATTCCATTCTGAAATCCCCAAGAGTGCAGGAGCAATCTGTTTGCCTTTGCCATTCTTCTTTAAGGCATTGAGGGCAAAGTGGCTGCATCCTCTGGCTTTCCCAGTACCCCTCACAGGGACAAAGGAATGTGGCTTGAACCCTCCTCCCCCAAACTTGGCTTCAAAGTGATTCTCTTAATCTGAAGGTTTAGGTCATGGGTTCAGCCCTTTGGGCGCTTCTAGAACATCAAAGAATGATTTCAAAGTTGAAGATTTGTATGTAGCCCTGAATTTTTATAGATTATTTGGGAGTAATTTAGGAGCGGAGAAAAATAGTTATTTCTACTCCAGCTAATTTCTCTGTTTTTCTACACCATCCTGGCAGAAGTCTGTAGCTGCATCTGGAAGTGGATGAGAGCGAGTGGGATTTGGCTTGATTGGTTTATCTTTGCTGATTGTGTGATCTTCCCGAAAGTCCCAGGATACCTCCTCTGCGCAGCACTGATGTCTTGCAGAAATTATATCTGAGTGCGTTTGGCTGAACCAGCTAACCAGTTTTATTTCCCTTTGTCACTTGATGTTGCAAGGGGATTTCACAGTGTGTTCCATCTGCTCTAGGAAAGTATGTTGGCAGCATGGGAAACTCTGAAAGCCTTCCCTGATTACTCTCCTGAGTTTTCTACTTTGGGTAAAATTCAAAGCAGTGTGTATATTGCCAGTATTACAATAATAATGTTGCTATAGTGCATCTAGTTAAGGACTTGGAACTTTTTTTTTAATAGGTCAGCATGTAAAACTGGCATTTTATAGGTTAAAAAATACAGAATATTAACCATTTCATATGTTTTTAAACTTAATTTGGATTTAAAATGTGAAGGGATTAAAACGTCCATTCATTAGAGAATTTTTTGAGCTACAGTTTCTCCTTTAATTCTTACCTTAATTTCATATTGCCAGTCTAGCATTTGTATTTATAAAGAACACCATAGCTCAACCACTATTTAATATTTTTTCTATATTTTGTTATAAGTATTTATTTACCATTGATATTTAAAATGAAATACAAACTTCTAAAACACTATTCTTTTTCTCAAAACCTAAGGCTCTTTTCCCCTTAAGTATAATTGAATTCTTTGTTCCTAGGCTCATCATACCATATAAAAAAAATACTTTGAACGAAAAGTTTCAATAAGGAGATAAATCATGTCATTTTCTAAAAGGTCTCACTTGTCAGTATATTGCATCATAAAAACAGACTCTTATCCCTTTCCAGAGAATGCTGTTTAATCACATTGGAGATGGGGCCTTGCCTCGAAGTGACCCAAATCTTTCTGCCCCTGAGAAAGGTGGGTATCTACCAGCCCCCTCCTCAGTCCTGGGATGTATAAGGGTTTGTTTTGTCCTCATTTTCTCCAGTCTTCCGTGTGTCCTGTGGAAGGCAGGGCTCTAGGTCCTTAATGATCAGGACTAGTACACTCTTTAGGGAACTAATGAAAGACAGTATTCATGATCCATTCTTCATCAACTGTTTGTGAGATTTAAGGGCAGAATCTGAGCAACTTAGAAATGCCTCTGTTGAATGACTTTGGTTGTCTTTCATTGAGTCCCCATGTGAAGCCTGTTCTTCCTGAAACAAAGTTGCCAATTAGGTCACTTGTTCAGCACAATGAAAATAGCAACTTGGAAGATTGATTCTGTGGTCCCTATCCTTTGTCTCCCTTACAAAGCCCATTCAGCCAGCTCATCTGTTGTTTGTGGTGACTCGGATATGGGTCTTGTACAATTAAATATTATTAAAAATTGCAATCCAGTGCATAATGGAGTGTGCCCTGCTCAAGGTCACACACACTCGCAGACACACACAAATGAGAACCAAATACATGCATCTGAATAAGCAGCCAATTAGCATTAGTTTTGCAACATGGGCAGAAGATGAAGAGCAGATTAAATGTCACTTCTTCAACTGTGGGGGGGTGGGGGTTTGCAGCAAGTCACCAATTTGCCGCTTCAGGGTCAGGCCTCAAAAATAGGAGCAGTCCCACAGGCCAATGAATCAAGAGTCCCTAATGAAACGTCCTGGTAAAGTGCACTTTAATTGCCCTCATTAAAAACTAGACTGTATTGTCATTTGGGTACTGACACATTAACATTAAAACTTTCCAAAAGAAGATGGAAATCAGTGAGGCCTTAGCCAAAATAATTTTAAAATGCTAATTTAACTTTAATGTTTTGAGTCAAGCATTGATCTTTGCCGCTAGAAATTGGGTGGTGTGCTGTTTTTCTCATCTCTTCTATCAAAAGAGAACCACAAAGCAAATTTAAAAGGAATAGAGAAAAAATATCTTAAGAGTCATTCCACTCTGTTAAATGAAAGGGGTAATTTAGTGGGAAAATGTGGAAATTTTGAACATGTCCAGGAGATGGCAGTATCTATACAGGGAGTGAGCTCCTGGAACTCCAATCGGACTTCATTGCATAGTGACTGCCACCAACCTTGTGCGTCCTGCCCTGGTTCCTGGCAGGATTGTTCCATATTCCTGCATCTCAGTGAAGCATGGAGCAGACAGATCACAAAATAAGAATGGCACTCAGTATTCCAAATGGTTTCCTTAGGACATACTTCACTGCAATCCACTGATTTCAGGAACAAGACTTCTTTCTTCAAAGAATTAGTCAATGAGGTGGTGTGGTACAGCTATGCTTTCCCAATAGTTCTGCCAAACAAACTGTTGAAATATTAGGATGTCATTGCCTTCTCCCTTTTTGGGTGCCACATGTCCATAAATTTCCACTAAAAAACAAGTTTTAAAATAGACCAGTGACTATATCTTCCATCTGTCTCCCAGCATCTAAACACATTTGTAATTCTCAACAAGTTTCTATACTCTGGCATAGAGATTTGTAGTCCTGTTTTACAGCTTAGGGAATTAAAGAGACATGCTAGCCTACAATTAAATGTCAACTCTGTCAGGTAGCCAATTAAACGAAGTTTGGGTATTCAGGAGGTTTTCCTCTTTGTTTTTTTTTTTTTTTGGTTTTTCATTCTGAATAATTCTGGATTTTTTCATTCTGGATAATTCTGACTTTATTCTAATATCTCAAGTGCTGGAAAAGCAAAGCTGAACCATGTGTTTTTAGCTGTGTTATTCCCTTCCAGCTGTGAATCCTACCCCTAGCAGCTGGAGCCTGGACAGTGGGAAAGAAGCCAAGAACATGTCGGATAGTGGGAAACTTATCTCTCCCCCTGTCCCTCCAAGACCCACACAGACTGGTGGGTATTTGAAGCATTTGAACAATTAGTTTTGTAAACTAACTTTTACTCACTACTCCAACTTATCCTCAACTCCTCAGAGAAAGGTGGGCATTTGTTTCTGAGGTGAAAGCCTTGGGAGCTGCATACTTCATTTACAGTGTTCTCCCCTTTCCCCAGCTTCTGTTACTTGTCCAACAGTGGTCCATTCCTAATGAAGCCCTCAGGCAGATTTTGTCGGTGCTCCCCAGTCACCATCCTCAACCCTCTAACCCTGCTGGGCCACTCACATTTCCTCCAGCCTTTGCTTGAGCCACCTGGTTCCTATCACCCTCTGCTAACTCAGGCACTCTCCTCAGCGTCATTCAGGACTCATGCCAAGGTTTCAATTGCCCCTAAATAGGAATTAACTAACAGCAATTTTGTTGGGCTTCTGGCATTCATAATTACCTGCTGCTTTCTAAGTCTGGATGCAAGGGGAGTGTTTCTCAAAGGTTGATGCAAGGCACTGCATTCCCTAGGGTCCTGGCTCACAAAGCAGATTCTGAGACCTAATCTCAGCCATACTGAATCAGAATTTTAGGATTTCTGAGAAAAGATCCTTGTGTCTGTATTTTTACCACACCTTTCAAGTGATTCTCATGCTCACTAGATTCTGAGAACCTCTGGTAGTGGTTTCTGAGAAACTTTTGGGATGGGGTAGTTCAGTGGTACGTGTTATGTTTAGTATATGCAAGGCTCTGGATTCAATCCTCATCACCAAAAAGTAAAGAAAAGAAATTTTTTTCATGAGTGTACAGCAATAAGAGGCCACTTTCCTCCTGAATGGAGACTTGAATGTGGAGTTTTATTGTTGTTTGGGGGTTTTTTTTGTTTGTTTGTTTGTTTGGTTGTTTTTTGTGTTTGGTTTTTTTTTGTTGTTTTTTTTTTTTTTTGGTACTGGGGATTGAACCCAGGGGTGCTTAGCCACTGAGCCACATCCCCAGCTTTTTATATATATATATATATTTTTTTTTTTTTTTAATTGAGAGGCTGAGTTGCTTAGGGCTTCACTAAGTTGCTGAGGCTGTCTTTGAACTCATGATCCTCCTGCTTCAGCATCCTGACTGCTGGGATTATAGGCATGTGCCATCATGCTGGGCTGGAGCTGTTGTTAAAAGCGTCCTGTCCTCCTTTACTGACTCTGCTTATTCTGGTGTTGGGGGTCTTCTCAGCACCTACCTATGTCTAAAGGTGACTTGAACTTTACAAATATAGTTGGCCTAAAAATAAGAAAATATGACATTGTTTCTTCCATAGATTTTTCTGCACTGATCTTTCATATTTCATTTGCTGTATTCTAGCATCTTGTTCTGTTTTCTTTTTTACTAAGAAAGTTGACTTTACCTTTTAAAAGTAAACTATATGCTACCCAGTGTGTTCTAAAATTGTCAAAGCTGAAAGTCAAGTTACCTATAATTTTTGAAAGGCACATGAGACCTTTAAACAAAACAAGAAATTACTTTAAGCTTATTGATCATCTGCATCACTGTGTCAATGTGATGACAGGAGATTAAGACACATCAGCCAGTTTTTTTTTGTATTTCATTTGTGATTCACATAGATTCAGGCTGTCTCCAGTTCAAACCTGATTGTGTCCCTACAGTTGGGAACTTTAAAGGCATTTTTTTAAGGAAAAATAATGTTAATAATATTAACAATAATGTTAATAATAATTATCATCATCATCATCATCATCATTATATTGATGGTAGTTAGGTTCCTAGGCCAGTTTCAACCTGAAGACAAGGATATTAATGGAACCATTTTTAGCCTTTGTGGGAAAATGCTTTTCCAGAGAAGGATCTGTGAACCTGCACTGAGTGCCAAGGCCAACTATGGAGATGTCACCACCTGCCTGAGTCAAGAGGAACAGGAAACCTTGACTTCTGCCACAGTGATGACATAAATATAGCTCCCAATCAGGATTGGCTTCTCTGTATATGCATGATTTCTTCCATAATCAGTACCCACAATTGATGAGCCACGAGAAGTAGCCCTTGTGTTAGAAGGTGACATGTCTGACAGCATGCCATAGCCAGGTGAAGGCTACACCCACCATGTGACAACAGACCACTCTTCCTGTTCCCTTAGGAGGGTGACCTTCCTTCTCCCCAGGTAACTTGGCAGGGCTGTCATCCCTTCTGCACTGATTGCCCGCATGGTCTGTCCTGATGTCATCATCCGTGGTCACTGTTGTAGGCCTCTGTAACTGTCTGTCTTTCTTCCTTTCAGCTTTTCTGTGGTTTTCTTAGGAGTTACAAACCTTACTGTGACAACTGGGAGAGTGGCAGCTAATCACAAAGCAACATATCCTGAATTCACTGCAACTTCTCTGTGTGGAATTGGGAAGTGTGGCTTGCCCTCCCCCTGGTGACTGTGTCATATGCAGCTTTCACCCAGCATAGTCACGATCTAGAGAACTGGATATGATCCACAGGCACACACAGAGGGGGCAGTGCCATCACGCATGCTATGTCCCAAGTATAGGACTTAAAAATCTAGTTAAAGAGCAAGGAGATCGCTTTTCCGGCCCTGATGACAAAATCCATCGAATACCACCACCCATGGGACAAAGGGAAGACCCGAGAACAGTGTTGGGGGGAGAAATGACCAAGGCTTTTTGTCTGTTTGGGGAGTATTGGGGTGGGCTATGTAAAAGGAGTTTGATTAAATATATTCCCATGGACCTATTCGAAGCTGCCTGGATGGCCTTGGTCTTCCCATTGCAGCCCAGGCCAAAGCCCACAGCTGTCTCCCAAGGACTGCTCCCTGGCACCTCACACCTAAAAGCACCTTACCAGGTAGCAGGATCAAGCAGTGGAGAAGCATCTGGACATTAGAGAAATAGAAAGGGCCTTGGACCAATTTGGGGCCCTGTCACTTTGGTCAAAGCATCATGTGTGCACTGGCAACTTTTCGCTAATTGGCTCAGGTCTTAGTAATGCTATCCTTTGTGAGGAATTTGATGGGCCTCATTTCGCTTCTCCCCTATCCCTACCCTACCTTGCTTAGGAGGGCCTTATACACTGGATCATCTATATGGGCTTGAACACAGAGGGTATTTGCATATGGTCAGCTGTCTGGTTTTTCTTAATTAAAATGTTATCTCTCTCCATTCACAGCTTCACCAGCAAGACACACAACATCAGTATCCCCCTCACCTGCTGGGCGGTCTCCATTGAAGGTACAGACCCTTCTTTAGACTGAGGCTAGAGACTAGCCCAGGTTCCTTTATGCTGTAAGACTCATCCCAGACAATTGAAAGGTGTTTTCATTTGCACAGACAGGATATACAAATAAGAGGTAGGGGAAGGATGGGTAAGAAAAACTCTGGATTTTCCCCTTGGGGAGCCTTCTCCATGAATGCAGCTATTTGTTTTTGGATTATTAGCCTCACTCCCCAAATAGTAGCAATGAGAACTTAAAAACTATGGTCAGTATGTATAAGGAATTAGGAAAGAAATATGGTCCCAATGAATTTTTAGGAACGTTTTCAGCCCATTCTGTTGCTTTAAGGTACTTTGCACAACACACACACACACACACACACACACACACACACACACCACGCTTGAAAAACATCAGTAACAAAGATCTAAATATTCTACTGTGGGTGTTTTGCCTTTATCATCAGCCTCACCTGTTTTGACAAAGTGAAGTTCAACTTTCTTTTTAATATTTTATACCAAGATTGTCATTCACATTAGAATTACATATTTAGTCATGAAAAACAAAATGATAAAGTGGATAAAAAATTTCTGGAAACAAACTGAGAAAGGTTTAAAGGTCAGAGTTTTGAATTGCTGTGTAGTACAGGCTGCTGAACATCTCTAAACATACAAATCCCTCATGAAGATAAAGAATAATATTTAGTCTCTATCCAAATTGAATCAGACTAGCTGCAAGTCTTGTTAGCACATATGAGAGGTTGGTGTTCAGAGCTGCAGCACCAGAAGCAAATAAAGGGTTGAAGTAAGTGTTGAAAGGACGATTTTGTACCTGAGCGACTTAGGATTTACACGCTCCATGTCCTTCTTGTTGATGAGACGGTTCTAGCTAATGTGAAAAAGACAAATTAGCCTCTACAAACACATAGGGGCATGTTGTGATCCCAGGCATCTGTGCTGCCGAGGAGAGTTGCTGATAGAAATGGAGATTCTGGAAATCAAAACAAAAAGAAAAGGAGAAAAATCACAAAGAAGTGTGATTTCATTTGTGTTGCCCAGAATTTCTGACACATAAATTTGCTTATCAGTGGAAATTATTTGCTAGTTTCGTTGTCTTTCTGCAATGCAGTGTTATCATAGAGTACACAGACAGCATTTGCTTTGGAAGCCATTGCCTGCCATCCTGATGTGAGGAAAGGAAAGCAACATGCTTTTTCACATTTTTACATGTACTTACTGGCAAAGAGCTCCACATGTTGCTGTGAAATTATCATATGTGTTTTTCAACTTGATTTTGCAGAGTAGTAATAAGATAATAAGTAGTCTAAGAAATTAATTCCTAAAAAATAAAAAGAATCCAAGGCCTGAAAATGTTCAAGTAGAAAATGTTCAAGTATCAAACAGTTCTAGTTAGCAAACTCGTATATGTTCTCTACAGACCTGCATATATTTTTACTGGCCATGGGTAATCTTGAAGCCATGCCTTTGTAAATGGGGCTTGAAAGAGGAGAAAATAGATTGAACATTTGTGTTGTAACACCTGTATTACATTAGAGGGCACACTGCTACCAAGTTGTTAAATTTAATATGATTAGAATGCAGTGTGCTGCCCTAAGTGGTAGAATTCGATTTTTTTTTTTCAACAGTTAAACAATGGAGTTAAGCTTTTAGAGGAGACTTACCTGCCTTCTTTTGAATTTGAGATCTAATTTTTGACAAAGACAGCAGTGAATGTGGATTTGATTAGCTATGCTTTATTTTACTGTCTATTAAAGGAAATGCTTGGTGTTTACCAGCATTATTTTGTTTAAAAAGAGAGACCAAGGTAAAGTTGGGCCAGCATAGCATTTCTCAAAGTATGTTCCATAGAAAATTGGGTTTTTATAGGACATTTGTTATTAGTGAAAAATTGTTCTATGGTCAAATAAAATTAGAAAACACTGGGCTAAACAGAGTTATTTGGGTTTCTTTATTATAAGACTTTGTATATTAATATGATTGCAAGGTACATAGGAACATTTCCCAGTGGAACCCTCCATTCATGGAACCTATTTTAGGACTTGCTGTCCTTAGATTACCACCTGGGGGAGCAACAGATTCAGATGCAAATTGACCAGATTGCTGACATAAATGAGTTAAGGAGGCTGTGTAGAAAGCCCTGTGGAGGAGTGGGGATTGTGGTAAATTGAAGCATTCATGCCATTGTTGCAGAACTTCCAGTTTTTTATATAATATCAGAAACCTAGGGTTTTGTGTGAAATTTGCCCATTTTAAAAAATTAGTAAATTAGCAACTAATAATTTAAAATTAAAAATTTAACATTAAAAAAATGAAATTTGTTTAAAAAAAAAAAGCAGCAGATGGAACTGCTCACAGCTCAGGCTAGAATCTGAGGGCTCAGTTTACAGCTTCATCTCAGGAGTCTGGAGCAAAGTCAGAAAAATCAAGTGCAAGGCCTCTTGACTAGTGGGAAGTGCCCTACCTACATGTCCTCAAGCTGCCCCTGTGTCCTGCAGTTGCGAACTCCTGGCCTGCTGAGCTAGAAAAGCAAAATGGAGTCCCCAAGGCTGCTTTCACCAGTTGCCTCTCTTTCAAGCTGGATATAGGACAGTGGTTTGCCAACAAATTCCCTGGCTGGTATCTTTCATCCTCTGTTTGAAAATGATAAGAAGTCAAGCAGGCATTGAAGTGAACTGGATGCTTGGGGGGCTGGCAGATAAGTGTCAGATGTGTAATTTTCAGCGCTGTGCTTGACCACCGCTCATGTTTGAGTCTGGGTATTTGCATTAGTCAGCTTGGGTTCTCATAACAAAATACTATAGTCAGGGGTTTAAACGACAGAACAGTTCTGACAGCTAGAAGCCCAAGATTAAAGTCTTAAAAGTCTTGATTTCTCCTAAGAACTCTGGCTTGAGATGGGCAGCTGGCTCTTAACATCCTCATATAATCTTTTTTTTTTTTTTTTCTGAATACCAGAAAATTTATATAAAATTATATAAAATTTTATACCGAAATTCCTCTTTTTAACAGAAAGTAGTCAGATTTCATCAGGGTGGGTTTAACTTGGTCCCTTCCTTGAAGATGGCTGCAAATACAGCCACCTGCTGCGGTTCTGGAAGCCAGGGCTTCCAAGCGTGGACTTGTATGTGGGTGGTGGGATGTTCAACCCACCTGTATCCCTGACTCTGCCGTTCTCCCCTCTTTCTTTTCCGTCTCCCCCTCTCCTTGCCTTGGGAGCAGGGCTCTGTGCAGTCTTTCACCCCATCTCCGGTGGAGTACCACTCCCCAGGACTGATCTCCAACTCCCCGGTCTTGTCGGGCAGCTACAGCAGCGGGATCTCCTCTCTCAGCCGGTGTAGCACGTCGGAAACCTCAGGCTTTGAAAATCAGGTGAACGAACAGGCGGCCCCGGTGTCGGTGTCCAGCTACGCGGGGCCAGGACCCGAGGAGCCGGTGCGCAAAGAGAGCAAAACCCCACCCCCGTACAGCGTGTATGAGCGGACTCTGCGGCGCCCGGTCCCGCTACCTCACAGCCTCTCCATTCCCGTCACCTCTGAGCCGCCGGCCTTGCCCCCCAAGCCTCTGACAGCGCGCACCAGCCACCTGGAGAACGGGACCAGGAGGACCGAGCCCGGCCCGAGGCCCAGGCCCCTGCCCCGGAAGGTTTCTCAGCTCTAAGTCACTTTTCCATGTACCTGAGATGAATACCTGGCCGTTTACAAAATAAGACGTATGATGAGAAGACATTTAGTGTAGGCACTTTAATAACTTACTCAGATCTTTCTTTACATGAGTGGAATTAAAACTTGCTTATTAATATAATGTTGCACAATATTAAAAGTTACTGATCTAAAGCCCAGATGTTACATGAAGTAATGGCTGAATCTCTCTGGAACGTTTCTCCTAGTGGTAAATAGTGATAAAGACTCTTTTTGTATCTTTTTATGTTCGCTTTTTTTTTTATATATATATATAGTTTAATCTTAAAACCAATACAATATTGTCAAACAGTACAATGTGTGATAATGTTGTATACTTTTTACTGAATACTTGATACTCGGAGAAAGCTTATTACCGTCAATGCACATCCTCACACAATGGTCCTTACTTTAGAAGACTTCTGTAAATAAGGTGAGGTTTCTGGCTCTTTCCCTGAGCAGAATGTTCAGTGCACACCCTTGAATTGAAAGGTTAAAGCTAGCTAGACAATATATTAAGGGGTTGCAAGGATTGGGACTAGAAGTTATTTTGTTCTTGAAACAAAATGTTTCTTTAAGATTGTTTTTGATGTTTGACAGCTGTCTGCATTCTTAAAACTCCACCTTGTGAATCAGTTGCTAAATCCTTTAGTACCCTGACACCATGTTATCTGCTGTATTTCTTTTCAAGGTGCAATTTGCTTTCAGAGTTCCAATCAGCTAGATTAAGCAAAAGACCCCAAAAGAAGTGTTTACTTGAATTTTGTGCTTCCTTACTTGATAGTGTCCCATTTAAAATGTTTCATTGCAGAAGAGCAAGTGTTCAAGTATTAAATAGGCACAAATTACTGTGTCCCATTAACAAGAATTCAGGAATCAATATAGGACAGTATTAAATCAATAGTGTAAATGAAGAAAAACACCTTTGTGAAAATATATCAGCATGATTAAATGGCAAAAGGACTTTCAAAAGGCAAGGGCATTAACTTTCAATCCTGCATAAAATTTAAAATTCCTCACAACTCTCTCTTCTTACCAGTGAAGCTTGTCTTCTAAGCTGATCCTGTGGTCCTTTTGTTAGAGGAGGATGATTATAGAACGTTCTAGCTTGAATATTGCAACATAGCATCTTAGATCTAGATAGATAAGCTGATGCCGCTGTTGTAGGAGTGTGGAAAATGCACCTTGTATGTAGTAATGTATTTTGTATCTTTGTTTTTTTCTTTTACTGACTGTTTATAACACTCAATTGACAATAGATATAAACTGTATTTTAAATCATACTGTTAAATATTTTCCCTCTTTTGTTGGGAAGCTCATTTTAGTTTAACCCTATTTGTTTTTGTTGATAGCTTACCTGGAAGGCAGTGACCACTTTTTTATATTCTCTTAATGAAACCATTCAGCAGGTATATGCTGTTGAGGCTGGTTATAGAGGTTTTCTATAATAAATGTTCAAGTATTTTTGTACATAACTGGTTAATTTTAATAAGAGATACCATTATGTGTAAAAAAAAAAGGTAAAAATAAAAGCAAACAGTTGTGGATACAGTATGATTGTTATAATTATGCCAAATACTTTATGTATGGAAAAAGAATATTTGTACATATGTGCTTTTAACAATAATTCTGCCATATTGACTTTACAATTTTGAATGTCAGAAAAATTAATATATGTTAAAATATTTATGTTTAGTGAAAGTATTCATAATTGAGGAAAGGAACAATTTTAGCTTTGTATCTTGCAAGTTTTGCAGTTGGAAATTTCTTGAACTAGCTTTCGCTTTTGATGATAACACTTTGTGTTTGTAATCACATCCATATATTTATATATATGTGTGTGTGTGTGTGTGTATATATATACACACACACATACATATATATAAATGTAGGAAGCTCCATATTTCTATTGCTTTAAGAAGTAAAACCTTCCACTTAAATAAGATGACATGCATAAGATAACAAAGCTTCTTTGATTTCCTTTTCCTGTGTAATTTGATAGATTTCTTGACTAGTGCTTGGGCACAGAATAAATCAGTGTTATTTGCTCTTGAAGCCACTTTTTTTAAGAAAAAAACAATTTTTTGGCAGTGAACAGTTGAATTTATCATGTGCGTGTATTTCTAAAGCAGCTATATAGCAGAACATTTCAAGAGATTCCCTTAGCTCAGATGTTCATATTGGTTGCTGCTGGATGGTAAATATTAAATAAAGCTACCAGATTAATCTTCATATTACTGTCTTTATTCCTATCATCAGTGCGTCTTTACCAAGAATAGCAGCTATGTATTGTTGGGCTCCAGTTAATGCACTTCTATTCTTTATGGCTCATTTATGCCATGAAGAACAAAGGGTAAGAAGGATCAGTGTGGGTCACTGTCCCGTGGAGAAGGTTACATTTTTCTGGGTGGCTGAACATTAACTGGCCTAACTAAAGCCAATTTAACCAGCCAAGCCATCAGAGTTTCTTTGCATTAGAAAACTTGACACAACACAGGTAGAACTGGGCAAGGGAATGACCTAGTGCTGCCTTTGCCAGCTGTAACATGCTCTATTGGCATGCCTGGTTTTTATAAAATGTTATAGAATATATTTGACAGTCACTAAATCCAATGACTACAAGTTTTCTGTTAATAAAGACTGGCTTTTAATTTTGTGAGTTGTGTCTGTGCTGTGTTAGGTTTATGACATTCATGTAACTCAATGCTAAGCAAACCACTGTCTAAAGCTTCTGTCCCATTAAATACCAAAACCCAGTTAAAGGCCATTTTCAACATCTTCCCGATTGTTTCTCAGCATTAACTAAATGACTTAAGCATTTCTGGAGTATTTTCATTATAACTGAGCCCATAAGTATTTCAAGTCTACAAGCATAATTACGATATGAATAGCTCAGTTTCCCACCTAAGAAGGTTTCTGTGTGCATTGTGATTGTTCTACAAAAGACAACAAAAGAATAACAAATCACATAATCTTGCCTTTATTTGCTCTTTACACTTTAAAAGCTGGCTTTTACTAAAATGAATTCTCATTTAATGATTGAATTATGTCTTGCCACCAATATATAAGGAAACCAGAAAAGGTTTGAAGATTTGACTATCAATCTCAACATGGCTGTTATTTTTTACATATTCCTATTGTCTTTTTCTGCATTGTTGAGTTCCTGTTCCCCAAATATCACCAACAATGTTGATGATACAGGGCTGTGTCCATTGCTCAGCATTTGAGAGAGCCCCATCCTGACAGAGCTTTGGCCCTGTCTCAGAGGGGCAAAGACAAGATCAGATTTTATAGAAATTTTGGAGTTTTGTTTACAGTGGGTCTTTCATTGAGCAGGCTTTGATTAAGATTAAAGGTCAAGGTGCACTTGTGTAGGATGGGTGGAGACAGCAAGGCAGGAATTTTGAGTCAAGGTATTCAAAAAATCTTGGGACATAAACCATCCATTGGTGCTTTCTATTAAAGAGTCCCTTGAGAAGTTCCTATTCTGAATAGTCATTATTCGCCTGGACAAGAGATTCCCTGGAAGAATAGAATTATGCTAATAAACAATGGAATAAGTGCATTAGATTGCTGAATTTGTAACTGTGAAAGGTCTGCTACCTGATAAAGCCAGTAACTCAAGAGACAGAGTTATGGGAGAAGAAAGATCGTAAGTGACAACAAGATGGCAGGTGGAAGACGGAGTACTTTCTCCCAAATATCATCGTGTCAGGGTTACAGCCACAAAAGCACATATGGGTTTTATGGGGAGTCTGATTTTAGTCACAGCCAGGTGGGCACTGGAATGGTGATTCATGCTTTCAATAATTAATTCTCTTGACATGGTTTAGGTATTGCTCACAGGTCACCAGGCATTCTAGACATACCTGTCAACCTAAAGAAAGATTACTGGGCTGGGGTTGTAACTCAGTGGTAGAGCACTTGCCTAGCATGTTTGAAGCCCTGGGTTTGATTCTCAGCACTGCATATGAATAACTAAAATAAAGGTCCATAAACAACTAAAAAAATATTTTAAAAAAGAAAGTAAGTCACTGACAGGGAGCCCTATGGCTGGTGATGTTCTCTGATGTTTTCACTTATTCAAGCAGGGCTGACTTCATTGATTATTCGTTTGGAGAATGGTTCAGGGGAGAGAGGTCAAACAAACAGTGAAAAACAGACTTTCTAGGGCCAGGAGCAATTTAACCCATTCATGGGCTTCAGTTTCATTTCTCAACATGTATGTTTTACATAGTTGTAATCACAGTGAATCTAGAAAGACTGCCTTATTTTTTGCTTAATGTTATAGCAATTATTTTCATATTATCACATGCATATAAAAATTATTCCACAATTTAATGATTTCTTTGTTAATGAACATTCTATGATGCCTAATGCTATAGTAGTACAAATGACACCACTGAGACCTTCTCATTGCATACAGCTTTTTCAATGTTTTGCATTATTTCCTTAAAATGAATTTCAGAATGAATTGTAAAAAATAAACCAAATACATAAGAATTATGTTAAGCCAAGTGCAGTGGTGCACACCTGTAATCCCAGTGGCTTAGGAGTATGAAGCAGGAGGATTGAGAGTTCAGAGCCAGCCAGCAACAACTAGGCGCTAAGCAACTCAGTGAGACCCTGTCTCTAAATAAAATACAAAATAGGGCTGGAATGTGGTTCAATGGGAGAGTGCCCCTGAGTTCAATCCCCAGTACCCCCAAAAAAATATGTTAAAATATGTTTTGTTTAAAGAATGATGGCTTTGTAGTTCTCGTTCTCTTGTATAAGAGGAAAAAAAAATAATTTTCCTTGTATCTTTCCAGTTCCTAGCAAGCCTACCATACCAAAAGGTAGGCTAACAAGGAAAACAAACAGAAGTCTTCTAACGTGTACCTTATGTACCTGTGGGAGATGTCCACAGAAAAATAAGCAGCCTTCAAAGAAGTGGTTTAGAATTCAGGCTTAAGTACCACCTTCAACTAAAAACAAAGAAAAAGGGGTTGGGAAAGGAGGCTAACTATCAGGAGGTGACCAGAAAAAGCAGAATAAACGAGAGTAAAATTTGATGTGTCTGTTTCAGTTCCAGCCTTCTCAATTGATAAGAGTCTCTTGTGACTCAGCCATCTTTGTCTTCCTGGCACAGTGAGGGAGACCCCCTTACAAATGGAGATTTCCCTCATTGATGTGAATTTCTCGTACTAAAGGGTATCTTCTGCTCTATTTCCAGAGCATCTCCCATGTCTGATGTTTCTCAAAATAATCATCTCAAAATAATCTTTATGTCAGAGAGGCATTTTGTAGGGTGGGATATTTTGATCTCCTACAGTCTACAGTCATATCTTGGGGTGGCATATTCTGGTCTTCTATACATAAATACAGGTTATTTCTGAAAAGGGTTGCACCCATTTGGGGGGCACTAGCAACATATTTTTGTGGCAATTTTTTCAAGATTGGTTATCATCATATTATTTTCTCTTTTCCCCCCTAATTTAATATATAGGAAGAAACTTGCTGCTGTACCTCAACTTTGAGAACATGTTAATAAAGCAATTAAGTATTTTACAGAATCCTGGGCTAAAGAATTGGTACCCTGATAAAGTAAATAAAAGGGGGAGATGAAAAGCAATAGGCAGCCAGGCACAGTGGTGTATACCTATAATCCTAGCCACTCCAGAGGCTGAAGCAGGAGGATCTCAAGTTAAAAACCAACCTGGTAACTTTGGTACCAGGGATTGAACCCAGAGGCTCTTAACCACTGAGCCACATCCTTAGCCCTTTTAAAATATTTTACTTTGAGACAGTTCTCGCTAAATTGCTTAGGGCCTAGCTGAATTGCTGAGGCAGGCTTTCAACACAGGGTCCTCCTGCCTTAGCCTCCCAAATCACTGGGCTTATAGGGACATGCCACCATGCCTGGCCCAAACTGGGTAACACGATGAGACCCTGTCTTCAATTTTTTTTCTTTCTTTCTTTTTTTTTTTTTTTTAGGCACATGGTATAGCACTTGCCTAAAATGTGCAAGTCCTGAGTTCAATCCCCTGTGGGAGCCAGGGGCCAGGGTGGAGAAAGGCCCCTTCTGAAAATACTTCATCTCAGAGAAGAGATTGCTAGAAAAACATTTGAGGTATTTGGGGTGTAGCTCTGTGGTGGAGCACTTGCCCAGCAAACGCAAGCCTCCAGATTCAAAACCAAAAAACATTTAAGATCCACTGTCATTCCTGAGCATTTTAGACAGATGTACAACCTAATTTATCTAGAGTCGACATTGAGATTCATAACCAGAGAGGGAGCCAGACACCTATAAGTAAGGATAATGATCTGAACAGTCAGAGAGTACAACTTTCTGCTCACCAAGTGAACTGTCTCCAAGGAGAGTAAGTTATACAAGTGAAAGAAGGCAGTTAACCCCAAAGAGAAAAAAAAATTTATATGAGAAAGTAAATGTAACTATAGTATACTATGTGAATGAGAAGCATATGATATTGACATGGAAATGTTGATCTTGCCCCAAATTATTATATAATTTTATTGGAAAGATGAGAGGAAGGAATGAATTTGTGTATATGGAAAATTAAACAAATTATCTTCCATTAAAGGATGTCAGTAGATAATGCCTACAGCTTAACTAAAAAGTAGTAATATGAGATACTTTTTATTTACAGATATAAAGAACAAACATTAAAAAATAACTTTAAAAATTGGGCTGGGGATGTACTTCAGTGGTAGAGATTTGTCTAGCATGTGCAAGGCCATGGATTTGATCCCCAGCATTGCAAAAAAATTAAAAATTGAAAATAATTGTATTTGGTAAATGAAAATGGCAGAGAGTGGGGAAGTTGAGGGGCCTCCTGTTTTTCTTAATGGCTTTATGGAAATAAATGCATGTATGAGTATAACACATTTTAAGAGATTGAAGCAAAAAAATATATAGCATTCAGATACCACTTAGCTGGTTTTACTTACTCTTATTTATTTTTTTCTCCTCTATGTGACAGAGTAAATCTAGATCTGGGCCTCTTTGAGAAGCACATACAGACTTTGAAACCAGTGTCTACTGAAAGGAATATGTATGTGGCAAGTAGGAGGAATAAAGGTGGAGGAGTTTCTGCACCCATGTGAGACCTCTCCTGGAGCAAAAATGATTGGCAGTGAGACCTGCAGTCAGTTTTAATCCCATTAGGTTTGTTCTTTAGTCGCAACACTAAGCAACCAATAGAAACAACTTTTAGAGAGTTCTAGAAGGACTCTGCAGGTATTACCAGTTTACAAGTTCCTTTTGTGTCAATATTTCTCACTATGATGAAAGCACATCCAGGTCTTAGTGTGGTTACTCCAGAACAATTTTTAACAGTTCCAGGTTATTTCCCTCCAAGAGAGGAAAAATGTAACAAATGTATGGTGAGTGCTACAAGGGCTCAGGTTTCTCATAAAGAAATTTGGGGGCTGGGGTTGTAGCTCAGTGGTAGAGTATTTGCCTTGCATGTGGAAGGTACTGGGTTTGAGACTCAGCACACATAAAAATAAAATAAAGGTATTATGTCCATCTATAACTAAAAACATATTTTTAAAGAAAAGAAATTTGGGATGTCCCACCACACCCATTTTCCCACCCCTCACTTTCTGTAGGGGACACTACCTTCATCTCCTGTCTCATCATGCAAACTTACCCAACTCCTTCTTCCAAACTTAGATGAAGATATGGCTAAGCTTTCCACCCAGGCATTCATCCCACCTTCCACTGGTGAGGAAGTGAGGAGAGCCAGCTGTAACCTTTGACCCACTCATCCAGCTGACCTGCTGGCCAGGCCTGAAGACAAGAACAAGTGTAAGTAATGCTGACCGACCTTAGATACCAGGACAATCTTCTTTCGCTTTCTTTCTCTCCTTTTTATTCCCTTGATTAGGCAACTTCCTAAGTTAAGAATTTTTTAAAAGTTGGCAGAATTAGCTGGATTAAATGTCAAAACTTCTGTAAGTCAAAGAAAAAAGCCAAAATAAAAGAGCAAACAAGACAGGAAGGACATTTTTGGAAAATGTGACAATGTTAATATCTTAACTTTTTAAAAATGCATCCAAATTGATTTTTAAAATAAGAATTAAGACAATATGAAGATGCATAGTATTGGAAAGGAAGGAGGAAATATGTTAATAGACAAATAAATAGATAATTTACAAAAGACAAACCATAAACAAGCATATGGTAAAATAACTAACCATTCTCCTAATCAAAGTAAAACAACAATGAAATAACATTTGTTGCTTATTAAATTAGCTAAATGTGTGAAATCACAGCACCCAATTATGAGAAGAATGTGGTAAAAGTTCTACTCATTGACATAGTTGGTGGCACTAAATTAGGATAACCTTTTCAAATCACAGTTTAGCAGTATGGGTCAAAAGTCTAAAAAATGGTTATGTCCTTTGAGCCATATAATTCCATTATTAGAAACCTATTCTAAGAAAATGTTTCAAAAATGGGATGTGTTTGGAGAATCAGGCAAAAATTTCAAGTCTGAGAAATGTTAATAGTTTTGAGATGGTTACATAAAATATGACACATCCAATCAATGGAATGGAGTATAAGACTATGTTTAAGAATGTTTCTAAAGATTGGTAACAAGAAAGACGATGGAATGAGATGGACATCATTACCCCCAAGTACATGTATAAAGACACGAATGGTGTGACTACTTTGTGTACAACCAGAGACATGAAAAATTGTGCTCTATATGTGTACTATGGATTGAAATGCATTCTGCTATCATATACAACAAATTAGAATAAATAAATACATTTTTAAAAAACAATTAATAGTTGAAGAGATGCAAAATATTATTGATTTGATTACTACAACTTATATGTACATATACTGAATTACCATAATGTACCCCATAAAAATGCATTTATATAAATTATATCTTTAAAAAGAAAAAAAAAACAGAGTGGTAACAAGAAAAAAAGTTAATTGCATGGAATGGAAAAAAACAAGATTTAAAGTATACATACACTATGTTACTTATATGCTTTTAAAATTGCATACTTAAAACATAAAAACAAACTGGTAATTTGTCATAGGGAGGGAAATTATGGTGATAATTTGTCTTTATTCTCAATTTTCCAATTTTTGGCCAAATAATTACATTACTTTCATAATTTAAAAAAAAAAAGTTGTAATAGAAATGGAAGGGCAAGTAGGCCCCCACTCACTGCCACTTGTAAGTGAAGCTGAGCAGAGTAGCACCTTCAGCTGAATGTTATGAATGTGCTGAGTGCTCTCCATGGAAGGCAGTTAATTTTCTTATCTGGCCCTCAATCAGAGAATATTCAAGTCAGAGCATTTCTAGAAGCAAGAAAATTCTGAGCAAGGAGAAGCAGGAATAGCCTAAGGAGTGCAAAGGGTGAACCAGATAGCAGCCAGCACTGAGGACGCTGACAATCTCCTGGGGGTTTGTGGAAGTGAAGGGGTAGGCTGCTCTTTGCACTTCCTTTCCCTCCAACTCAGTAATGCTGAGATCACTGAAGATAGGGTATAACCAAGACATCTACCGTGCAACTTAAAGAGAAGTCTGGGAGAAATAGAAGTAAGAGGAAAGCAAAAGGGGTATTGACCCACAATGGAATCAGAGATCTGTGGGGCCAATGGAAAAAAAAAACATCAGGAGAAACAGCTATAGGGGAAAAAAGGCTGAAAGTGAGCAGGAGAGGCTAAGTGCTTGCAGAGGGAACAGGAGGAGAGGTGTGTCTCAGAATAGACTGGAAACGGGCAGTGCCTGGAGCTGTGTTTGGGGAAAGTGGAAAATGTGCTGGCATGCAGTACAATGTTTCCCAATGCCAGTGTTGCATTATGAATTTTCCACACGTTTTTCCTGAAATGGAAAAAAAAAAAGAACAATGTGAAATGGACAAATGTGTTGTCTTAAATTCTCAATTGTCTTGGGAAGAACTTTTCTTCATCTTCTTAGAATGTTACAGTGTCCTCTGTTTTTAAACTATGAGTGTTAACAGATGAGGATCTTTCTCCCAGTGTCTTTATTTGCACTGTTAAAACTTGACTGATGGCTGTTCTCCAGTTTTTTCATTAGATGGCTTCATGAAATCTCAAAGGCTAGAAAGTAGGGGAAGGGGACGTGGAAGTAGAAGCCCAAGTCTGAATGGAGCCTAGAGTAGGAGAGGGCCGGTGCTTCCAGGCATCTATTACTCTTGATGGAATGAGATGAGACATTTGATCAGGCTACTGAAGGGGGCTGAGGAAGGAGGCGGAGGAGATATTTGCAATGCTATTAATTGAAATTTTTGAAACAAGTTTGAGGCCAACTTGAGCAACTTATCAAGATCCTATCTCAAAATAAAAATTAAATAGGTTGGGAGTGTAGCTCAGTGGTAGAGCACCCACAGTTCAATCTTCAATACCAAAAAAAAAAAAAAAAAAGGGAGGGCGGGGGGAAGGTTGGGATATTTTATAGAAACTACTTTTAATATTTTTCTCTGCAAGAGTCAAAATATTTTACAGAACAAGTTGATTGGTTTTCACCTTAGCTTCAAGTACTTATCAGGATATAGTTTTGTAGTACTAGTAATTTTACATTATTTGGTAAGTTTTGAACCTATTTTAGTTCTTCCTCTCCACTTTTTCATGCTCAGCTGTGATTTCAGACTTTTTAGACTAAGAGCCTGGGGCTCTTCTTGAACTTTGAGCCTTGAGTGTTTGATTGCTGCAGAATTCAAGTCAAAAGTACTTGATCAAACCTGGAGAGTGGGTAATGGCTTCCAGACACTAATTTTCTTTTCTTCCATATTCCCATCACTGGCTTTTAAAGAAAATTCCATCATTCTTTAAAGTTCGTGGGGAGACGTATGTCATTCAGAAAATTTGTTCAAGTAAGATGCATCAAATATTAGGAACATAGTGCTAAAAGGAACTGATGGTTTCAAGGGCGGGGGCTGGCTGGCAACAACAAACATGCTTTAGATGAGGAGCTGAAAGTGGTTTGACTTTCTATACCATGCCTGATGATGCCCACTGGCTGCCTCAGCCACGGCTGTCCACTCACTGCCACCTGTAAGTGAAGCTGAGCAGACAAGCACCTTCAGCTGAATGTTATGAATGTGCTGAGTGCTCTCCATGGAAGGCAGTTAATTTTCTTATCTGGCCCTCTATCAGAGAATGAACATGTTTGTAGATTGAGGCTTTGGGCAACACTCTCTAAAATTCTCTTTGACCCAGAAATTTCACTGCTAAAAATTTATTCTAAGAAAATATTCTTATCAGATATGTACAAAAATATGTCTGCATAATCATTGCAGCACTGATTATAATAATGAAAATTTGAAATATTCTAAATGGCTTCCCCAATGTAATGCTTAGTAGCTATTAAAATTATGGTGTGTATGTATATTGATGACATGGAAAGATATTTACAACACTGTTTTGTTTTTTTAATTTTTAAAAATAATTTTATTAGTTTTTTTTTTTAATGTGGTGCTGAGGATCAAACCCAGTGCCTCAAACATGCTAAGCAAGCACTCTACCACTGAGCCACACCCCAGCCCTACAAAAATGTTAACTGAAAATTTTGATATAAAACAGCACATATAAACCCATTATCAAAGAAATATATATACTAGAATATATGCCCAAAAGTTAGTGTTTATTAAATCTGGGTAGAGGAATTATAGTTGGTTCATTCTGTCTCTCCTTACCCTGCCCCATGTGTATTTTCAATTTTCCTATGGTTAGTTTATGTAAAGAAGTAAATAATTAAATAGGAGAATAAATGATAAGGGCATGATAAGAACTGGAAAGGAATCTAAGGAGGTTGCTGTGGTAATGCTGAGGCATTTACCCTAACATGAGGTCGACAGAGTGGAGCTGGACTCCAGGGGTCTGCAGTAAGGATGATCTGATTAAAGGCAGAGTTGTGGAGAAGCAAGAAGGGCACATTTAAGAAATCTAACTGCAATAGAAATAATAGTATGTGTCTGGGAGAAAAACAGTTGACCTGTGAGGTGGGTGAAAATGTTCCTGAAGATGGGAATGGAATACAGGAGAAAGCAAAAGCATTGTTTTTTAGCGAGAGGAGGGATGCATCTTCCTCTGGAGATCTAGGTGCTGAATACAGATCAACATCACTTTAGGAACGTGAAGAAAGTTTGAAGAGTTCACTCCCAGTGACCCCATTTTATCCTTATAGTAGGAAGAGAATATTTGCTGAATGTAAGGTCAGTGAACTGAAGTCGGCCTGAGGAGAATTTTGAAGTTAGGACCAAATTTGTTGGCGCTAAAGATGAGACAAGAATTCCTAAATATTTTGGAGGGCCAACTGAAATTGGAGCGGTGAATTTTTTTAATGACACCAATCAATGCAATTTTGTGAATTTCTCCAGAAGAATTCAGTGGCCACTGCCTAATTTCCAGGAAGGCAGATGAAAGTTGTCTTTAACTGGGTTTAAAACTTGTGAGGCTCTGAAAGACTTGGAAGGATGTGACTGGAGGTTTGAATAAGATCAGGGAGGAGATGTGAAAGGAGTGATAATTGGAAGGAAGAAGTGATGGGCCCATGGGGTAAAATACTGGATATTATCATTTTAAAGCAGTTCTGGGTGAGTAGTCCAAAGATGGCTGTGGAAGTGAGTGGTTGATGTTCAGGGGAGTTGAAAGTCAGAAATCAAAGCATAGGGCAACAAATGACCATAATGTTTCTTTGCTGTAAATGTAAATTTCCATAATGATCCTTGATGCCTTCATCTTCTTAATACATATATTTATTATTTTACCTGTTTTATTATATTTGTAGAGGAATATATTTTTCTCCACTCAAAAATACTATTGTTCATGTTCTTCAAGGCCTTTGAGAGCTGGAGATGTTGTTCAGTGATGGAGAGCCTTGGCCCTGGGTTTCATTTCCAACACTGAGAAACTAAATATATACATACCTTTGATTTTCCTGTTGGTCAAAATACTCAATTGTTTCTCTTTTATGTAGAGTCAGAAACTACATGGGGGAAAAAAAGACAAGGTGGAATCTCCTAGCTTTCCCACTACCCCCACACAGTAGACTTCTTCAGACTGTAAGGTTCATTTGGGAAGCTCCAGTTCAACACCTGGGTAGATAGCTTCACGGGAATCTTTGGATTATAAGACCCTCATTTGATGTGGCCTCAAAACCCTTCTGCAATAGAAAGGAGCCAAATTTTCAAACATTTCTATCTCCAAAGAACTGACAGTGAATCAGATAAACAATTATTGATCCAATCCCACACAAGGACAACCTCTGAAGATATCTTTCCTTGTTAATTGGTCCTAAGTGAGCCCTCTGCTTATTTTCTTAGGCTCTAGATAGCAATTTTCCATTTCTTCCTACCATCTTTTTTCATGCTTTTCTTCACGCTCCAGCACTTTTTCACTGACTAGTCATCACTTCACATATAACGAGGAAAAAAATGTTGACATTCCATTAAAAACTGCAATGAGAAGATGAAAATGTCTCTTTCCTCTCCCTAGCTAAAAAAAAAAAAAAAAAGTGCCAGGGAGGCTTAGTCTCAGTCTCACAACCTTGAGAACCCTATCAAATGTAATGAGCCAAGAAACAGCTGGTGCACTAGACACATGGATTAAAACATGCGCCTGTCAGGCATGAGTGGACACTGAATAGCAGAGATGACCACAAAGGCCACGAAGGTTGGATTTTACATTAAGCCCCTTTGATATGTTCTACCACGAGTGGTGTCCAGATCACAGGTGTCACATTTGAAATTACTAGCTTAAATGTTAAGATAACATTTATTTTTTCATGTAACTACTGGCCATCAGTCATGGCATTAATCCAACAAGACAGCACTAGAAAGAATTAAAGATTCCCATTTTTCCTTATCAATTACAACCACACCAAACTCCCTGAAGCTGTTCAGAAGACAGAAATATGAAAAGAAAGCACTGTTGTTATTCTGACCTGTGGGTTTCCCTGGCCTCTGTGACTCATTATCTGTGCATTCAACAATTATTATGAGCCTATTATATGCTCATAAATACCCTTTCAGAGTTCATTTTTTTTAAATTTAAAAAGGAGAACTCACTAACCCTCAGGGAGTCAATGGTATTGTTAAAAGTACAAATCAGAAAGCCCAAGTAACTAGAATTATTATCAAGATACCAAAGGATTTGTGGCTAAGATGTGACAATTTTCTTGTAATGAAACAAGGCAAACGGGACTGGACCCACCTACCAGGTCAGACCTGCTGCTGAGGTGACAGATCAACTGTAAGAGCTAACAGCTGAGCACAGTTTGTACAAAGAAAAGCACAAATCCCAAGTCTTACAGACATCTCCAATTATGACTGAAGCACAAATTCCAAATCTTATAGACATCTCCAATTCTCTGAGCTCAAGGTGAGAAGGCAGGGGTTCCCCACAGTCAGCAAAAGAGCTCTACAGGGAGACCTGGGGCCAGAGGTTGCTCAGGAGGCTAATACTGGGTTCTAGTGGTGTCTGTGAGATCTTCTCAAGGAGATCAGAGTTCCAGTGTCCCAACCAGGGTCAGAGGCAGCAAATGCCCAGTAAATTCTAACCAATCAGGACGGGAAACATAAAGAAGCTCAGTTCTAAGAAATGACGTGCCTGTGGAAGCACTGGGTCTAAAACAGACTCAGAAGCTTATTCAGACAGAAGAACAGGTAAGAGGTGGAGGTGACCTATGTCGGAGAGCAATTGACATGCCTTTAACTCTCCCTGGGATGCCATATCCCAGATGAAGGATGAAGCAGATTCAGTGAGGATCCAATCCTGAAACCTCAGGTGGAGCGCTGGGCAACCTCATGACAGGTCAAGAAAGAGTAGAGGTATTGATAGAGTAAGGCTAGAGTCAGGAGATGGGATGTGAAGCAGAAGTAAATTTGAAGTATTTTCTGTCTCCAGCATTATTAACTCTGGACTCAAATAGGACAGAGCTTTCTTCTGAGGAAGAAAGGACACAAGAAATATGCGGAAGTGTTAGATTTATCAGTACGTAGCTGAAGAAGGCTAACACAAGAGGAATGAAGAGTTAGACGGCTGCTGGCTTTGAATCGGTAGACTAATAATGCTTACAGGCACCCCAGCTCTCTCTGTATTTCTATTGCAGTACCCTTGGTGTATATGCTTCTTCCTCTGAGTGTGTTGGTACAAAATGACTAAACTGCTGCAGTTTCAGACATTATATACCCAGATTATAAGAAAGTGAATATGGGGCCCAAGAAATGGAAGAAGGGTCAAAACAGCTAATCTGACAGGCTTTCTCCTTTTCCAAACATGGAACAGTCTCCTCTGAGTCCTCTATTCAAATAGACTTCATCTTTGGACCTCGTAAGGAAGCAGAGGGATGGAAGAGTTTCTTGGGTGGGGATTTCAAATGAACGTTTGAGAGAGTTCTGATTATCAATTATAAGGAAGATATTAGAAGGCAAAGAAAAAGAACAAGCCAAGACAGAAAGTGGCAAGGTATAGTGAATGGAGGGAAATTTGGGTGAGTAAAGAGAATAAACTTGGAAAAGTTATAAAAGAGAGATGAAGTCAAATAAGGCCATGGTTGCTCATTGAAAAGTATTTCCCAGGGGCTGGGAGGTGCAGCTTAGTGATAGGGCACTTGGCATGTGCAAGGCCTTTGGTTCAATCCCCAGAAAGGAAAGAAAAAAAGTACTACCTATATTAGAACAACACTAATACTAACAACAATTTCAGGATACTTTGTTAATTAAAGTTAACTAGCTAAAAGACACTTTCTCTGTCCATATATGTTAATTGAGTGTTTGCCATAGCCCAGGCTCTGTTGTAACCACTTTCTTCCCTATCATCCTAGGAAGGAAGGTGAAGCACAGAAAAGTTATTTTTTTTTTTCACAGAACCACTAAATATCAACACTTGGATCATGAACCCAGGTAGCTCCTACACCCTTGCCTCAAATGCCTCAAATGTCTTATCTGTAAGGAACAAACAGAAAGAGGTTGCTTATTCAGTGGGTCATTCCTTTCTGTACATCACTGAAACAAGGATTTAGTTCACCGTGAAAACACTTGTAAATTTTCACACACCAGCTGTCCCCTGATTTAATGGAGATTACTAAACCTTTAGTTTCCATTTGGTGCTAGAACCCCTGTGTCTTAGCTGGATTCATGGCAGAGACTACATTTCTCAGCCTTTTTACCTAGGGATTGTCATGTGACTAAATTCAGGCCAGTGGTACGTGATCATAAAGGATGTATGCAAATTCTAGGACAATGCACATAAAAACAAGCAAGCTGCTTTCCCTGAATGAAGGCAGATGAGCAACTTTTTCTTCTTACTGCCAGTTGGAACTGCAAAGAACTGCAGCAGCAACCTTGGGCCTAGAGATGGAAGCCACACACTGAAAGTAGAGATAACTGGTCATGAAACAGAGCCACTTACCCATGCTAGACCCTTTGGATTGTTATGTGGGTGAGTTGGGGAGTGAGGGCAGGGAGGGCTTTCTAACAAATTCAGTCCATAGTACCAACAGCTTAGAATGAACACTAGCCTGACCTGCACACGTGCAATTTCAATGAGAGACTTGATGCAAGTTTTTTCAGTTGGATTTTTGTGCCACCGTAAACAGTCTTAGGATAAATCAAAGCAGACACTTGAGATACTTTCACATACACATTAAAGACTATTTTTAATAAATTGTAGGGTATGTGTGTGTATTGAAAATACTTAAGAATATATAATGCCTTAAAAATACTTTTGAAGGTTATGTTCTCCCCACAAAAACTAGGCTGATCTAACTCATATCTCAAACCATCCAAACCAAAAACATACATTTAGAACTATTACAGTCAAGATATGTGGTTTTGACCTGCTGTTGACTCTCTGTTGCCTAGTCCAAAGGATTTCTTCTGAAACTTTCTTTTCAGGTAGACACAAAAACTTTGTAACAGATTTTTGTGTTTTATGGATAAAGTATCACCCAGAATCCCATCTCATTGCTATCTGGGGGAATCTCAATTGTGAGTAGTATGGTTGAAGGCAGCATTTAGTCTCCCACTATATGAACCAAGAGTAATGGACCTGTTATGCCGGATTCTGGGACCCCAATAGACCTCCAGGAGCCGAATCCAATGCAATCACATAAGAGTCTTTATGGAAAGCTCAAGCCTGGACTCAAAACTGTTCCTGACACAGCGGTCCCAGGGAGTGAGTCTCGGTCCTTTGTTCAGTGAGATTTTATAGGTTTTGAGGGAATACTCTATGCGTCACAACATCACACAGCAAATCATTCCATACCGTGGGAAAATCAAACAACAACTCTTAACATTGATTAGCACATTCACTGGCGGGAACAAGTTGGGTAGGGGTGATTGGTTAGTACAAGAGAGGGATTCGTTTGAACTGATTGGTTTAGGCCACGAGGGGTATATGTGCTTAAACTACATGGTTTCCCAACATGTTATCAACCACCGTAAACTACTGGAGGGTCATCTGGCATTCCAGGTATTTTCCCTGTCTCATGCTGATTAGTGGTTGCTAGAGGGGTTGCTATGGGTCCTCACCTAGCCTAACTGAGTCAGGGACACCTGGTGCTGCAGATCTCTCCTGTTATTTGCAGACAAACAACTCAGCAGGGTGGGTATGTGCTTAGGCGTGCTCTGTGGGTTTTTCCAAGGACAAGGGTCATGCCCCCTTCCTTGGACAGGCTTTGCTCTGAGGTAGAGGCTGGTTTCTCAAAAATGGAGTCACATTAGTTTCTCAGACCCTATTTCTCTTTTCTTCCAGGCAGCCAGAGGTCTCCAGCTGGCTACATCACCTTAGGATTTGGGCACATTTCTATTGATATGAAGACAAAGGATAAATTAGAATTCATCCCAGGTCTCCCTCAAAATGACCTAATCTACCAATACTACAGAGCCATAACCCTTTTCCATGCCTCCTCTGATTCCCAAACACTGATCCATAAAGTTTCCTATGTCTCTAACCTCTTTCCTGGATATTCCTTGATTTCTTTGTCTTACCTAACTGCTATTATCCCCTTAGAATGCCTCCCTTAAAAATAACAGACTTCTCTAATGCAAGCTTTTTTCTCTTAAACCTCATATACCTCAGGACTAGAAGTTGACTCTCACATTCTCCTAAGTTCCTCACAATTTACTCCACCAGGATTCCAAACACAACACTTTCAAACCTTCTTCCAGATTACATGTAACTTCCTTGTCACCAAACCTGTAATTACTTCTCTGTAATCACTGTTCTTCTGTCTCTCAGCAGCATTCAAAGCACAGTTGACCATAACACCAGAAGCACAGTAACAAATTAAAAATAGGTAAGTTGGACTTCACCAAAATTAAAAACTATGCTTCAAGTAGTGTCACTAAGAAGGTGAAAAGACAGCCCACAAAATGAAAGAAAATGTCTGCAAATCTTGTATCTGGTAAGGGACTTACATTACACACACACACACACACACACAAATATATATATATATATATATATATATATATATATATATATATATCTTACAATTATACAATAAAAGACAAATAATGCAATTAAAAATCAGCAAAGAGCCAGACATGGTGGTATATACCTATAATCCCAGCAACTCAGCAACTTATAGAGACCCTCAACAATTTAATAAGACCTTGTCTCAAAATAAAAAATAAAAAAGGACTGAAGATGTAACTTAGTGGTAAAGCACCCCTGGGTTCAATCCCCTGTACCCCAGTATCCTTTGTTTATATCAAAAAAGTATGTAAATAGACCTCTCTCCAAAAAAGATTTACCAGTGGCCAATAAGCTCATGAAAAATGCCCAGCATCATCAGTTCTCAGGGAAATGCAAACCAAAACCACAATGAGATACCACTCCACACTGACTAGGGTAGGCATAATAAAAAAAGACAAACAATAACAAGTGTTGACAAGGAAGTGGGAAAACAGGACTAGCATATCTTGCTGGTGGTAAGAATTTAAATAGTAAAACTAATTTTTTAAAAAGTCTGAAAGTTCCTTAATTGGTTAAACATAAAGTTACTGTATGACCCAGCAATTGTACCAAGTATATACCCAAGAGTGCTGAAAATATACATCCACACAAAAACATATTCATGAATGTTCATAGAAGCATTATTTATAATAGCCAAGAGTAGAAAGAACCCAAATGTTAATTAATGAATGAATAATAATCAAAATGTGGTGTGTTTATATGATGGAATATTATTTGGTAATAATAAGGAGTGAAACACTATTGGTAATATCACAACATGAGGAATCTTGAAAACTAAGTGAAAGAAGGTAGTCACAGAGGACCACTTATTGTAAGATTCCATTTATGTGGACAGTCCATTATGGACAATTACATTAGAGGACATAAAATATAGTAGAGGTTGCCAGGAACTGAAAGAAGATAGAATGGGGAATGACTGCTGGTGAATATGAGATTTCTATTTGGGGAGGAGGTGTATGAAATGTTCTGGAATTAGTAAATTTATAAAGTTGTTGTGTTGTTGCTTAAAAATATCCCAAGGATGTAACCTCCTCATTCTTGAAGCACTCTAGCTTCCAGGATACCATTTATATTCATTTTCTCTCTCTCTCTCGCTCTCTCTCTCTCTCTCTCTCTCGTTCCCTCTCCCTCTCTCACTTGTAGCTTCTTAACCTTCTTTGCAGGTTCTGCATCCTCCCCCAGGCCTCTGGCGTTTGATACCCAAGCTCAGCCTAACCCCTCTCTTTTGATTTCCCTCCCTCCCTAAATGACGTCTTCCCATTCCCATAGTTTCTTATGGCAGTTTTAGGCTAACACTTACGTTTTTCCTGAGTTCAAAATTTCTCTATCCAGAAACCTAATCAATATCTCTAGCTGAATGTCTCAAAAGTATTTCAATTTAGCTTGTCCAAAACTAAACTCTCAAAGAATTTTTGGGACTAAAACTATAGCTTAGGATAGCAGTTAGAGTAAATGACCAAGGGGTAAAGGAAAAGTACAGGGATGATCTATAAAAATAGACAAAATATGGATAGGAGCATCAATTAAGCCCTGAAATCATTGACTCAGTACATAAGCGTTCTAGGCACATCTGATATGACCACAGGTGCTAAGAGAGTGAATACCTTAGAAAAGAGATAGCCTTTACCATACTGAATCCATAATGAAATGCTTAATAAAATCATCTCTAATCCATAGAGAAGATGCAGAAATTCAGAGTCAGTCTTAAGACACAAAAATAGCCAGGACAAGGTCTGATATTTGTAAGCAAGCTCTTGGGACATGGCTGCATGTTTTAGCTTGGGTGTCTAGAAAACACTTTGAGAAGGAGATTTATGTATAGGATTTTTACTGGGGAGCTTTAAAACTTTGTGAGGAGTGAGGAAAACAAGCTTAGGCAGAGGGAGAAGCTGAACTGAGATGCCCTTGACAAAGAAGACTCAGCGAATTCCACTGTGAGCCTGGAGCAGAAGTGGCCTTTCACAGGGGTCTCAGTTGGAGATGAGGGGATTGATCCATCATTGGATGGCTGCTGTTGGGGGAGAAAGTGGAACTGAAGCCGGGGGGATGTAACCTGGAATGAAGCAGCTTTTTTAGGCCAAGAGCAATTTCTGAGGGCAGTGGGGAAGCCAGGGCACATCTGTGAGCCATTGGTGCTCACAGTCTTGACCACTAAAGCCTCAATTCTGAAAGGGACCTGAATCAGGTATTGCAGCTCTACCATTCTCCCTATATCACTGTCATTATCACACCATGTAACTGCAGCTGTCACCAACCATCATAGCAAAGTAAATATTGCAGGCCTCAGAATTCCTTGATGATCACTTATTATTTACTGGATAAAAGAAAAAGGGGCCTCGTTTACTCCCTTTGGTTTAGAGCAAGAATGGAAATGTTTAGATCCTCACCAACTGGTTTTAGAAAATTATTTCATGGTTATGAAGCTATAACAGGCAATAAAAAGGTACTCAACCACTGCTGTCTTGACAATTGAACTGTGAGTACTTCACAGGGCAATCACAGGACCCCACACTGAAAAGGAATGAAATTTCATATGCAATGGATGAAACACTCTACCCAGGAAGAGAAATGACAGCAGATGGTGAGGTCAGCTTGTTAGCTCTATTTATCTAATTAAAGCCTATACATATACTGTCAGGTAAATATCAGCTGTCAGAAAGTCCACCTGGTCATAATTGATCATCATTAATAAGTCTGTTCTAGTCACTGCTGCCAAAATCTTAGTTACGATCTTATAATCTCCATTAATTAAAAATACAACTTAGATAACTGAGCTTGGCTTTACTTTCCCAAATTGGAACACAATGATGACTGACAGTGAAGAGGGGAGCAAAGTGTGTCCACTATATGAACATATCTACTCTAGAGTCAGGTACCAGCAGCAATAGGGAGCTGAGATCAGGCTTCTCTGCCCAGGCTGAGTTTGATTATGACAGGTATACTGTGGGTGCAGCAAAATATTGATGAAAACAAATGAGTCTGGACTTCCTATTTGCCCTTTGAAACTAAATTCAGTTTGGGGCCTTATCTTGACCTTTACTTGAGACATCTTCATCTGAAATATCAATTTGCATAAATCCATTCAGTGAAATTACTCTTGACTTTCCAAGAGATAAGCCTAATTCCTGCTCACTCTTCAGAGAAGTTCGGAAGACTGATGAAGCATTTTCATTTGAAAGAAGTTGGAAACACCAAAGGATTATAGTTCCTCAGTTTTTTGGTACCAGGGAGTAAATCTAGGGACACTTAATCACTGAAACACATCTCTAAACCTCCTCCTCCTCCTCCTCCTCCTCCTCCTCCTCCTCCTCCTCCTCCTCCTCCTCCTTCTTCTTATTTCAAGACAGGCTCACTAAGTCTCTTAGGGCCTCACTAAGTTGTTGAGGCTGACTTTGAACTTGTGATCCTCCTGTCTCAGACTCCCCAGCGCTGGAAATACAAGTTTTTTTAAAATGTGAAATAATTGCTGAAGTTGTATGGTCCAGTTTCTTTATAATTCTACATGACCCATATGTGTATTTATAAAGGATATTACTAGGGTAATATAGCAAAAACAAAATATATATGTCCTTCATGCTAATGATCTAGGTTATATATATTTTCTAACACATTTCTTAGTCTTTTAAATACATATTAATATATGATTAGATCTATTGTAATGTATTTTTTCTCAGGAGCATGCCAACCAAACTTTTCTTAAAAGCTACTTAAGCAGTTGAAGCCGTAGAGATAGAAACTACTGCAAATTAGCATGGATGTTGCACCCATCCATTAGTATATAGTCCATCAAAATTTTCAGACATGAAGGAACTAAAAAGAAATATAAAGAAAAGGGTTATATGCTTAGAAGCATGATCCAGTTTCTAAGGTAGGTAAAACTCCCTTTGAAGTTGGGAACGAGTTTTACTTACCTAAGAAGCAAAGGATTTAGTTCCCAAGGAAGATTATATGAAATGATGTTAGTTTAAATTAGCTCTCAGTAAGTAGAGAGTAGATATGCCCATAATTGGCTTTGTCGTATAAAATCACACCAACTTAGACTTTAGAGCTCTTTAGATTAAATTTTGTCATGAAGGAAATTTCTCAGCCTCTGGGCCAGTTTTAACCCTGTTGGGATAGTTTTGATATTCCAAGTGACAGTTTCACTGAGAAGTGACAGATGCTTAAGTAAAATATCAAAATTTACCTAACATTTTCCAAAAAGTACTTCAAAGATGTTAAACAATGTCACTTTTAAATTATTTATTTACTTACTTATTTTTTTGGTTACTCTATGGGAGCAAATTTGAAATGCTCATGTAAGTGTCTTTGCTCTATATTAATCGACTACAAATCAATGTTACAACTTAAGGAACTGTATATTGCCTGTTTTATTTTTTTAAATTAATGGGATGTTTAAGAGAGAAATGTAATTAAAATAGATCTGTGACATTAACACATTTCAAAAATCAAAATTTTGACTTATTAATAATAATCTTAGAAGTTTGTGATATAAATTGAAACTGATAAGATACAAATGTGAATTCCATGAACTTTAAGTCATCTCATTTATGTATGAGCCTATAGCCCACCTCCCCCAAATCCCTATCTCAAGTTAACCTTTTATGTTCTTTATAATTGTAATTAATTCAAATTGAACATTTATTTGGCAATTACTCTCTGCCAAGTACTGTGATAAAATTTTCTTTTACTTAATCTTATCAATAATGCCTTGAGGTAAGTTTTGTTATGATCTCCATAGTAGCTTTACATCATGAAATACCCAAGGCAAAAAGAGAATTTACCATTACCCAATTACAAAAAGAGAAGGTTTATTTTGGCTCCCAGTTCTGGAGTTTTCAGGTCAAGATGGGCAACCTTATTGCTTTTGTCCTTTGGTAAGGGTGGCCTATCAAGGTGAAAGCATGTGACAGAGCAATTCATTCACTTTTATCACATACCGGGAAGCAGAGCAAGAGATTCAGAGACTGAAGACTACCTGTCACCTTCAAAGTCCCCAGTGACTGAAGGACCTTCCACAAGGCCCCATCCCTTAAAGGTCCACAGGACTTTCCAATGCTACCACCTTGGCGAGCAAGCCTTTAACACACGGAGCTTTGGGGAACACTTAGTGAAACCATTGCAATTTCTATTTTACAAATTAGGAAAATGGGGTGTGAGGAAGCCAAGTAATTTGCCTAGTGTCACTCAGCTGTTAAAAAAAGGCAGATTTGATCCCAGCATTCCAACTCCTGGGCCTGTGCTTTTTTTTTTTTTTTAAACCTTCTGCTATTGCACTCAGAATCACATATGACATAACTCAGGGCTGCAAAGTATGCTTCTATGTTATCTACAACCATTAAAAAGAATAAAGTTTTAGTGAAAGTTAAAATTTTGGACAAATGTGACCCAGGAGTCAGTTATCTGTACAACATCACTATAGCTTCAATGTTGAGTGCAGGCAAAGAGCTTAGGAATAGTCTTCACAAACATCAAGGGTATGTTGTGTCTAGTTTAGGTGTTTTTATTTTTGTTTTGTTTTGTTTAGATTCATGTGATATTTTTAAAGAAACACCCATTAAAAAATGGTTAATTTTTCTTATGGCATTGAAAAAGGAAGTAGAACTTATCAGGAAAAGTCATTTACATACATTAACTCATTTCCAATAATGCCAATATAAAATTACTACTAAATTTGTGCTTATTAATTAAGAATAGGAAAAAAATGCAGATATGTCTGTGGTTCCCAGCTTTATTTTATTCAGCATATTCTTTTGGTTGAAGGGCTAGCAAATAACACTTTGGCCTTCGTCCTGTGATATGAATTAGTGTTAGTTAAGCAAGCAGCGCCACGTGGGCTCCTAAGCTGCTGAGTCTGGACTATGTCTGACACACACAGCTGAATTAACAGTTCCTGCCCCATCATTGCTTATCTATAGGATAATGACTAAATAAGAAGTGACTTACAAGTATACCGTTGGTCCAATTTAGTCATTAAGGTGGCTGAAAAAGCAAAACAATTGTGCAGATATAATCAATTGCTTGTCAGTTGGTGGCTGATAGGGATGAAAGAGCCAAAATCAACAGAGTAGGCCCATCTGGCCATATGTGAGACGTAGCTGAACTTTCATTTTGTCCATTGATTTATTTTTTTCTCTAGATAAGGGCAAAGAAAATTGGGCAAAAAACAAATTTTAGAAATTGGACCAATTCAGACCTGAAAATGAGTACTTTGTCTTTACTCGGACTTGATCTGTAACCAAGAGAGACAGCATATCTCCAATACCTAGAAAATGGACAAACATACAAAGGTAAGCCAGGTAACTGGAGGAGACCAAAGCAATGGTAGTGGAGATCAAAGCATCTGCTGCACCAGGTAACTCCAGCTGTAGATGCCTCCAGTTACTTGACCAGAGTCAAGTATAGTGGTAACATGTTTATATATTACTTCAAGTTTGCAAAGTCCTTTCTCATACATTAACAATATTCACAAAACATCAAAGTATGGGGAGTGATATTGGTCAAATTTTATTGTTATATTGTATACATGTACAGGTATGTAACAAAAATCCCATCATTATGTACAACTATAATGCACCAATAAAAAATGTGGGAAAAAATAAAGATGATGAGAATGGGCATAAAAAAATACCAAAGGAGTAAAGATATTGTTTTTTAATTCACATAAAAAGAACTGATGATTACAAACAAAGGAGTGGAATATGATATGAAGCTAACATTAACAAGGTGACCATGGGTGGGTCATAAGACATGTAAGATACATGTTTATGTATCTTACACTTTATTCTTATAACAACTCCATGAGTTAGAGATTTTTTTAAAAACATTTGGGGTCTCTGCTCAGCTCATTAGCTGCTCCATTCCTCTAAGACTAACTCCTACCCATCTAGGCAAGCCTTTAAACCACATTTCACCACATGCCACTGGGCACTGACCATGCAGAGTGGGCATGGACACCTGGTCCAAGCTCAGTCAATCAAGACTTTCAACCAGGCATTAGAAATGGATTTCTAAGAGTCACAGATACAGGATCCTGGTTTACCAAGCAGGAGGTTACATGGTCCCAGCAACAGAAACCAGAAAGTCACCATGACAGGGCACCATGCTGAATCTCACACAGAGATCTCTAAAGAAGGTTGAAATATTTTCCCCCAAGTCCTGAGTCACAGCTAATATTCATCACAGAGCAGAGAATGAGTAAAAGGAGTCCTGTTGACACACGGTGCATAATGTAGAATAATTTGTTAATTTAATTTATAAGTGTTGTCATTGAGTCAATGAGTCTCAGAACTAGAAGAGACCTTTCTATAATATACCTAGCAGATGGTCACCAGCCACTATGACTCGACTCCTCCCCCACACCATGAGACATCACATTCTCTCACTAAGGAGTTCTGGGGCATTTAGATGAAGCTAAAGACTTGCTACATTAGCCTTCACATCCTTGTTCTTTGGAACACCAAGTTTCTCTCTTCCCAAGGACAATTCTTTATATATTTAAAGAGAGCTTAGTCTGCTTTATATCATATTGAAAATTCCTTCCAACATCCTATATATGATAGATTCAGATCACTTATGTTATGATTTAAATGAGGTGTCCCCCAAAAGTTCACAGGTAAGACAATACAAGAAGGTTTGGAGGAAAAATAATCAGGTTATATCCTTAAACTAATCAGTAAATTGATCCCTGATGGGATTAATTGGGTGGTGACTGGAGGCAGGTGGGGTATGGCTGAAAGAATTGGTTCACTGGGGGCATGGCTATGGGGTATATATTTTGTATCTGGAGCATGGAGTCTTTCTTCTTCCTGATCATGATGTGAGCTGCTTCCCTCTGCCACATACTCTGCCATGAAGTTCGACCTCACCTCAATCCCCAAGGAGTGGAGCCTGCTGTCTATGGATGAAGACCTCTCAAACTGTGAGACCTCAAATAAACTTTTCCTCCTTTAAAATTGATCTGGTCAAATCTTTTAGTTACAGCAGCGAAATAGCTGATTAAAACAACTTAATACCCTGAGACAGGCTTCAGCAGTCATTCTCTGCCACGGTGCCCTCTGAGGGGATCTCAGGCATCCTCTACAATTGACAGCAATTTAGGGAAAGATTATTATTTATGATCTGATGTATGTCTCTTAGAATACCCTAGCCATAATTTTTTTAATGTACTAGCTTTATTTACTTATCTATGTATTTATTTTTATTATGGCAAAACACATAACATGATTCTTCCTTCTTACAAAAATTTTAAGTGTGCATTACACTACTGTTAACTAGAAGCACAATGTTGTATGCTAGACCTTTAGAACTTTTCATCTTGCAGAACTGAAACTCTATACCCATTGAACAACAACTCTCTGGCAAACACCATTCTACTTTCTGCATCAAGGGATTGGAATACTTTTGATACTTCATATAAATGGAGCCATATAAGTGTTGTGTGTGTGTGTGTGTGTGTGTGTGTGTATAAAAGGAAGGAGGAATTCCTGTGACATACTAAAACATGAATGAAACTTGAAGACAGTATGCTAAGAAATAAGCTATTCATCAGAAGGACAAATGTTGCACATTTAGATTTTTATTTTTTATTTTTATTTTTTTTACCCCTTTCAATGCTTTATTCACTCAAATTACTCAATACAATTTTACTCTATAGGTTTTTTTAAATTTTTATTATTAGTTGTTCAAAACATTACATAGTTCTTGTCATATCATATTTCATACATTTGATTCAAGCGGATTATGAACTCCCATTTTTACCCTATATACATATTGCAGATTCACATCGGTTACACACCCACTTTTTTACATACTGCCATACTAGTGTCTGTTGTATTCTGTTGCCTTTCCTATCCTCTACTATCCCCCCTCCCCTCCCCTCCCATCTTCTCTCTCTACCCCATCTACTGTAATTCATTTCTCCCCCTTGGTTTTTTTTCCCTTTCCCCTCACTTCCTCTTATATGTAATTTTGTATAACAATGAGGGTCTCCTTCCATGCAATTTCCCTTCTCTCTCCCTTTCCCTCCCACCTCTCCTCCCTGTTTAATGTTAATCTTCTTCTCATGCTCTTCCTCCCTGCTCTGTTCTTAGTTGTTCTCCTTATATCAAAGAAGACATTTGGCATTTGTTTTTTAGGTATTGGCTAGCTTCACTTAGCATAATCTGCTCTAATGCTATCCATTTCCCTGCAAATTCCATGATTTTGTCATTTTTTAGTGCAGAGTAATACTCCATTGTGTATAAATGCCACATTTTTTT
>NW_025999905.1:4527563-4537466 GCF_001458135.2 Marmota marmota marmota | reverse complement strand
TCTAAGTGTTCTACTCTGCTGGTAGTACTCTCATTTGAGTTTTTAATTTGGTTTATTGCTTCCTGCATTTCTAGGATTTCTGTTTGTTTGTTTTTTATAACCTCTATCTCCCTGTATAGTTGATCTTTTGCTTCTTGGGTTTATTTATGTAATTCATTGTCAAAGTGATCTTTCATTGTCTGATTTTGCTGTCTAATGCCTTCCTTGAGACTCCAGATCATCTGAAGCATGTATATCCTGAATTCTTTATCTGACATTCCATCTGCTGCAGATATTACCTCTTCTAAAGTTGAGTTGACCTGCATTGCTTGTGGTCCTTTCTTTCCTTGTCTTTTCATACTGCTCACGTTTCTTTCTGCTTTGTGAAACTGTTGTGTTATTGATTTTCTCCCTATATATTTATATTGCTCTTGTATAGTTGCAAAGTCTCCCTTTTGAGGAGAAAGACAATGTTAACAGTTCTCAATATCAATAGTACATCATCTAAGCACACGTTTTCCTTATTACTACATTTATAGCTAGACTCTATGTCTACAAATGTTGGTTTCGATTATCGTTTACAAATATAGTCATTAGTTTCATGAAAGGCATAATGTTTCTGGTAGCTTGAAGAAAACTGAATTTCAGGTGTAGGATGTTATGTTTAGGGGAGAAGGAGTGAGGGTATGGGGTTAATCTAACTTAGTAACTTTGGAAAGCTCTAACCAATAGATGGGTGATTTATGGAAGAATGTATAGATTCAAATTCCTATCTGTATTTATAAGATTACCCTACTTATAAATAGTAAAATTTAGGGGGTTGCAAGTGGGATAGAGGGAGTAAGAGGGAGAGAAACACAAATAACAAGGAAAGAAAGAGAAAAAGAAAGCAGGAAAAAGAAAATAAGAGAAAAAAGAAAAGAAATAAAAAGGGGGGGAGGGAGGTGGGGTATATGCAATTCCTCTATATTATATTATTCTGGTGATTCAGTTGTTAAAGACCTTTTTCATGCACAATTTTTGGTTTCACATATGTTGAGGTTGTGAGGACCATAGGGGGAAGGGTAGAGGAGACTGGGTGAACGGATGAAAAGAGAGAGAGAAGAGAGAAAAAGAAAGAAAAAAATGTCTCTTAGAACTCTGTTTTCTTTTCTTCCAGTTGGTGGCGTTGTCTATTCCTAGCTTGAGTCTCTGGGTTCAGGATAGTGGTGGTAGTCAGTGTGAGAGGACTTGAGCTTCCACCTGTGGCCTCTCTACTCTTATTCTCTGAGATGTAAACCAGGTGCCTGATCTGCTGCAGAACTGAGCTGGTAGCCACGCCCACTGGTTGGTGGGTTTTAAGGGTTGGTGGGATTTTCCAAGATGAGTTCCATCAGTTTTTCTCATAAGGTGTTTGATGAGGTGGGGGGTGTTGGGGAAACCTTATGTTTGTCCAGAGCTCGGTCACGTGACCGCATGGGCGGGCAGCTGGGCCACTCCTCCAGTTGGGGTGGTCTGTCTACCACGCCAGCGGGTGGCTGTGCCCCCTCTCCGGGCCACGTGGTCTGCCTACCATGCAGGCAGGAGGCTGGGCTCCTCCTCCAGCTGGGGTGTTCTGTCTACCGCGCAGGTGGGCCGCTGGGCCCCTTCTAGATTTTTTAAATTGTGGAGTATATACTTCATATACACGTATACTTTTATTTACTTATTTATTAAATTGTAACATATACAAAAGATCTGATAGCATGTTCTTATACAGTTATAAAATAATCAAAATAAATAAGTACACAACAGAGTCCTCACAGCTTGACAAGTGGGACATTTCTAATACCTTTCAAACCAGCTGTGAGCCATATGCTATTATTTTTTATTTTGTATTTATTATGACCTCATATTTCCTTATTATTTTATTACATAAAATACACAGCCTTAAACCATATATTGCATGCATTATCCCATTCTTAAACTCCATACAAACAGAATCATATGTTTCCCATCTTCTCTGACTTGCTTTTTTATTCCACATTGTTTAAAATATTCATCCATGATCCTATATACTGCTACAGTTTATTAATATTCACTGCTTCATTTATCTATTTCCATGATGGTGAATGTTTTGAGTTGTTTCTAGTTTTGTGCCTCTGAAATTTGTTGTGACAGTTCTTACACCTGCCTCCTTATTCATATGTCCCAGAGTTTCTCTAAGGTGTATACATACATAAAGAGTCACAGAGTATGCATGTGTTCATCTTTAATGAAAAATATTTGTTTGTTCTCCAATATCATTTTACCAATATGCATTCCCATCAATAGTGCTTAAGAGGTCTGTAGTTCCACATTCTTGTTATGCTTAATATTGAACGACTAATTGGCTTTTCCAATCTAATGGGAATAAAATGGTACCTCACTGTGATATTGTTTTTTCTTGAATACTAAAAAAGCTAAACATCATTTTATTTGTTTATGGGTTGTTCTTGTATCCTCCCTGAGAGATGCCTCTGTGCTTCTTTTATTGAATTGAAAGTTGTTTCTTATTGATAATAGAATACCTTTACATATTTTTCATATTAACCTGACATGTTAATGTATTACATATATCTTCTAGTTTGTGCCTTGTATTTTCCACTGTCTTTAGGATGCTTTTGATAATCAAACATTTTTAACTTCAGTGTAGTTGGATTTATCAGTGTTTTGTAAGAGTTTATGGGGTTTTGTTGAAATAAAAAATTTTTTCCATATCTCAGGAGTAAAGCTACTCTTTTGTAGTGCTCAAAAATTCACTTCACTTTAAAATTGATATATTTGATTAACCTGCAGTTGATTTTTGTGTATGGATATATGTATTTGCATAAAAATATTTTCATTTTTCAATCCAAATAACCAATTGACCCCATCTACTGAAGAATTCTTCCTTTATTTGTTGATCTGCAATGCTAGTTCAATCATAAATAACAGTTCTTCTTGCCCAGTGTTTTGCTTTCTGAGGTTTCAGTTACCTACAGTCAACTACAGTTTAAAAAAATATTAAATGTAAAAATTCCAGACAAAAACAATTCAAAAGTTTTAAATTGTGTACCTTTTCGAGTAAAGAAATTTCCCACTGTCCCACTCCATCTTACTCAGAAAGTGAGTCATTCCTTCATCCTGGATATCCACACTGTGTATGCTATGCCTACTTGTCATTTATAGCCATTTGGGTCATCAGATTCATTGTCATAGGTATATGGTGTGGGTGTTCAAGTAAATCTTATACAGTAGTCTCATGCTGTCACAATGCCTATATCATTCACTTCACATCATACCATCACATAGGTGTGGATAGTACTGTAAGATATTTTGAGCCAGGTGTTGTGGCGCATGCCTGTAATCCCAGTGGCTAGGGAGGCTAAGACAGGAGTATCACGACTTCAAAGCCAGCCTCAGCAATGGGGAAGTGCTAAGCAATGAGACCATGTCTCTAAATAAAATACAAAATAGGGCTGGGGATGTGTCTCAGTGGTTGAGTGCCCCTGAGTTCAGTCCCCAAAGGTATTCTGAGATAGACCACATTCATATAACTTTTATTGCAGTATATTATCATAATTGCTTAATTTTACTATTAATTATTTTTAAACTCTTATTGGACCCAGTTTATGAATTGAACTTTATCATAGGTATGAATTATAGCAAAAAAAAAAATCATATGTATAGGGTTTAGTACTATCCAGAGTTTCAGAGATCTATTGAGGTTCTTAGATTGTATCCCCCTATAGATAAGAGAGGACTACCACATCACACTTCCATGTGTGCATGTGTTTGTTTCTGGATTCTATTCTGTCCATCCTTGCCTATACATCTCACTATTTTACTTAGTATAGTATAGCCAGTGCTACAAGCAAACTTTTCCTGACTCTTCTGAAGTGTGCCGGGCACATATTCTTATGAAAATTTATTGTTTTGAAAACAAAATACAAAACTTTATATTCATTCCTTTAAAAATGCCTTTCATTTATTTGGACTATTATTTTATCACACTGAGTACATTTCACATCACAATTTTTTCATCTCTTATATTAACTAAACCTCAAAAGTTTTTTGTTTTATTTTGTTTATGGTAATGGGATTGAGCCCCAGGGGTAGTCTACCACTGAGCTACATCCCAATCCCTTTTTATTTTTTATTGTGAGACAGGGTCTCACAAAGTTGCCCAGGCTGGCCTCAGACTTTCAATTCTCCTGCTTCAATCTCCTAAGGCCGTAGGATTATAGGTGTGTGCCACAGTACACAGCCAAATCCTTGTAAGTTTTAATATTTTCATCTTATTTGTTCATAAATGTTTGGAGCAAGACAGAACCCACTTTTCTGTGTCTCTAGTGAGGCCATATTATTAAGTCATTCAATGAGAAAAAAAAATCATCACTTGTGAGAAACAGTAATAAAATAAGATTCTTAGCTAAGGTCCAACCCTTTCAGGAACTTTTGGATGACCATAACCAGCTGAATCTCCCTACACTTTAGTTCCTGGTAACCAGTATGAGCAATAGTGGTAATAGTAATCCAAAGAAGCAAGAAGGACAGAGGCTAATCTCTTGGAGAAAACAATGGGTGATGAAATTCAGGATCATACCAAAATGATTTACACAGTCTTTCATGCTTTTATGGGTGATAATAAAAATAATTTCAATTTAAAATGATAAAACATTAAAGAATCTATCAGTGACATAAAGGAAGAAAAATATTTCTTGAAACTCATTTAAATTTATTATAGTTGATAACTTTACCTTATATATGACAAAAAATAGGGTCCATCAAGTAAGAATTTCTTGAAATTTCTACCCTATCCTCCTAAATTTACCAGACACTGTTCCCAGTCTAGCTTTCCTTTCATCTCTGTGGGAAAATGTGTCTCTCCTCCTGTCAAAATCTGCACTCTCAATCCCTCCTTCCTTCTCAGAGACCTTGCTACATCATTTATCCTCACCCATTCCAGATTCTTCTATCTTTGCCATCTACTGTCGCCATCCTCTCAGCATTTAAATAAATTCAAATATCTCCCATCTTAAAAAAACAACACAAATCAAAACAAAAATCACCTTTGCTCTTACATCAATTTATAGCTAGTATTTAAATTGCTTTCCTCCATGACAAGCTTGCTGATGGCTTGGTTCCATTTACTTTATCCACATAGTTCCCTTGCATTAGCCCCTCCATTCACTCCAAACTGCTCTTGACCCCAGTGCTCTTGCCAATTTTATCAGAATTTCCAAGTCCAATCAATATTTCTATTCCTTCTATTAATTGGAGTAATAGAGCACATGGCACTGTTAACTACTTCTTTCTGGTGGAAATGCTTTTGCCCTTCAATTTCCATAACATTCTTGCTCCTTGGTTTTTCTTCTCAACTTTCATGGCTTCTGTTATATTGGGATCTGCACTGTACCCCCACTGGCTTGTAGCTGGTGGAGCTACTAAGAGGTGGTGGAAATTTGAGGATGTGGGGACTAATTAGAGGAAGTAGGTCATTGTGGGTGTGTCCTTGAAGGGTTTATTGAGACCCTAGCCCCTTCCTTTCTCTCACCAGGAGATGAGCAGCTTTCCTCTGTCATGTGCTTCCACCATGATGTACTCCCTTACCAAAGTTCTAAAAGCAACTGCACCAAGTAACTGTGGACTAAAACCTCTGAAACCTTGAGCCAAAATAAACTTTTCTTCTTCTCTGGCTAGTGTTTCTCAGGTATTTTGCAACAGTGATGCAAAGCTGACTAACGCAGTTTATCATTCCCTGTTCCTTGCTTGGGCAGCTCTTCTTCTACCATCCATCAAATGTGTGTCCCAAGGTTTATTCACCCCTCCTTCCGTTCTCTCACTGTTAACACCCCTCTTGACCAATCTCATCCCTAAATCTGTAACTCTATCCAAACATTTTCTGAATGAAAATCTGTGCTTGGGTGGCCCATAGGCCTCAAACAACATCTTTTTCTCACCCCAGAGTGGTTTATTCCTTTTAGTTTTTATCTGTTGTAGGTCACTTTAGCCTCAATCCTGTAAATTATTTTAGGCACTCAAAGCATCAGAACAGCTCATACAGTACAACTAATTTATTTTTAAAGTGTTCAATTTCCCTCCTTCCTCTTCCCTCTATCACCTTACCTCTGAATTAGTTCTTGTCTTCTGTAGTGGATTGAATTTTGTCCCCCAAAGTATGGGTTGGGGTTTCGTACTTGGAAATGTGATCTTATTTAGCAACAGGGTCTTTATAGATGTAATCAAATTAAGATGAAGTCATACTGGATTAGGGTTGGCCCTAAGCCAATGACTGGTATCTTTAGGAGAGGAGGGAAATTTGGACACAGATATACAGAAGCACAGGGGAGAGGAATGGGTGATGATGGAGGCAGAGATTGCAGTGATGCTACTACAAGCCAAATAATACTGAAAACTACTAAAAGCTAAAAGAAGCAAGGAAAGATTATTCCCTATTCTTCAGAGGCAGGATGGCTATACCAGAATTCATGAAAGAATAAATTTCTGTTGTCTTAAGCCACCCAGTTTGACATATTTTTTGTAAGGGTAGCCCTAGGATATTACTACACATTCATTATCCATTACCTAAACTATTATATTAATGTACTAAATGGCATCATGCCTTCAGTATCACACCTAACATTTATTTTCCATAATGCCACCAATGTGCTCTTTCTAAAAGGAAAATGTTATCCTATGATGTTTCCTATTTTTAACTTCCCCGGCTGTTATGGTTTGGATATGTAGTGTGCCCTAAAATTCATATATGAGATTATTCAATAATGTTCAGAGGTGAAATAATTTAGATCATGAGAGCTATAACCTAATCAGTTGATTGACCTACTTGAATGAGTTAACTGGGTGGTAACTGTAGACAGTAGGGTGCAGATGGAGGAAGTAGGTCACTAGGGCATGTCTTTGGGGTATATATTTTGTTCAACAGCTTTCTCTCTTCTTCCTGGCTGTTATGAACTGAGCAGCTTTCCTTTACCGGCCCTTCAATCATGAAGTTCTGCCTCACCTCAGGCTCAAAGCAATGGAGGTGACTTACCGTGAACTGAGCCTCTGAAACTGTGAACCAAAATAAATATTTCCTCCTCTAAGTTGTTCTTGCATATCAGTCGGAGCTTTGGGAACTAACTTACATACCGGCCCTCCATTTCATCAACTATAAATAGGTGCCCTATTTCATAAGGGCACAGAGAGGATTAAATGTGTAATTACGCGAACAACAGTGTAATAGTATGTTTAATGGGACTTTTTCTTATTTCCAGTTAAAGTCAAAAGGCCAACAAAAATACCACTAGTAACAAATGCCTTGACACACTAACACAATATTCTGTGTCAGCCCTATTCAATAGAACTTTATGCAATAATGGAAATATATCTCTTGCCCAACCCAGCAACACTAGGCAAATGTAGACAATGATCACTTGAAATATGGCTAGTGGGACCAAGGAAATTCATTTTTAAATTTAATTTTAACTTTAATTTTAGCCACATTGTTAGAGGCTACCATATTGAATAGTGCATTTCTAAAACAAGAGTTAACAAACTTTCCTTGTAAAGACCCGGGTGGTAAATTGCAAGCCACACGGTCTCTATAGCAACTCAACTACTCAGTCTTGCCATGAGAGCGTGAAAGCAGTCACAGATAATATATAAATGAATGAGCATGTCTGTGTTTAATACAACTTTATGAATCAAAACAGCTGGCAGGCCAGATTTGGTCTATGGCCCATAGTTTGACAAACTCTGTTCCAGACCATTCACACAAGCAAGTCACACTGAGAGATGGCAAAACTAGTTTTGTCAACAGTAAGCTGCCTAAAGGTACAAAAAAAGGTAAGTTGAAAGGGTCTAGAGAGGGATCTAGGTGTGTTGTGTATATGCTAATTTGTTAGTTTATGTCCAATAGGTAGAGGATGGGTGCTTCTCCCTCCCCACAGACAGAGTAAGAGGAACTCAAGGGGATTCAAAGAGCTCAATACACATTCTCTGAAATGCAGAGAATAGGGGAGTGACTCACGGCTGACTCACATCTAGAGCATTTAAAGATGAGCAGCTAAGTCTAGATCTGCATGAGGAAGCAGAAAAGAGATACAAGGTCCCCTGGGAGGTAACTGCCCCTTCATCTCTAGCAGTTTAAGATGTCTGCTTCCCCAATGTGGGGGAAAAAGGCACTGCTGCCTGGCACGGTGGTGCATGCCTGCAATCCCAGATGCTTGGGAAGCTGAGGCAGAAGGATGGTAAGTTCAAAGCCAGCCTCAGCAACTCAGCGAGACCACGTCTCTAAATAAAATATAGAAAAGGGGCTGAGAATGTGGCTCAGTGGTTGAGTGCCCCAGTACCAAAAAGAAAGAGAAGGAAAGGAAGGAAGGAAAGAAAGAAAGACAGACACTGCCCATGATTATTCACTTAACTGTAGTCTGAGGGCCTGGTGCAAGATGGCCGAGGAATAGGCAAGAACAAAGCCAGATTTGGACTCCTGCCAAGCCCAGGGGACACCAACTTCCATCTTTTTTTTTTATTTTAATGATTTTGTTTATTTGTTCTTTTTAGATATACATGACAGTAGAATGTATTTTGACATATCATACATACATGGATTATAAATTCTTGTGGTTGTACATGATGTGGAGTTACACTGGTCATATATTAATATATGAACATAAGAAAGTTACATCCGATTCCTTCTACTATTTTTCTCATTATTACCCCCCTTTCCTTCCCCCTATTCTCCAGTCCAATCTAGTGAACCTCACTCCTTCCTACCCTCCCTCATTGTGAGTCAGTATCTGCATATCAGAGAAAACATTCAGCCTTTGGTTTTTTGGAATTGACTTACTTCAGTACATGCTAGTCTCTAGTTCCATCCATTTACTGGCAAATGCCAAAATTTCAGTCTTCTTCATAGCTGAGTAATATTCCATTTTTATATGTATGACATTTTCTTTATCAATTCATCTATTGAAGGGCATTAGGTTGGTTTCCATAGCTTAGCTATTGTGAATCAAGCTGCTATGAACACTGATGTGGCCCTGTCACTATAGTATGCTGATTTTAAGTCCTTTGGGTATAAACCAAGGAGTGGGATAACTGAGTCAAATGGTGGTTCCATTCCAAGTTTTCTGAGGAATTTCCATACTGCTTTCCAGAGTGGTTGCACCAATTTGTAGTCCCGCCAGCAATGTACAGTGTGCCTTTACCCCCACATCCTCGCCAACACTTATATTCTTGACAATTGCCATTCTGACTGGAGTGAGATGAAATCTCAGTATAGTTTTAATTTGTATTTTTCTACTTGCTAGAGATGTTGAACATTGTTTCATGAATTCACATTTCTTCTTCTGTGAAGTGTCTGTTCAGTTCCTTTGCCCATTTTTGCTTGGGTTATTTGGTTTTTTGGTGTTAAGTTTTTGAGTTCTTTATATATCTAGAGATTAATGCTCTACCTGAGATGCAGGTGGCAAAGATTTTCTCCCTTTCTGTAGGCTCTCTCTTCATGTTCTCAATTGTTCCCTTCCAGCTTCAACCTTAACTGCATCAATCAAGTTAGATGTGTATAAACCTCCATTCACATTTATCATGGATATATAATAATCGCCTATGTGAGTGTGATGCCAGACTGCTGGGTGTCTAAAGTCAAAGCCACATATTATTTATCATTTTGTGCCCAGAATCTATGATAGTAACTGGTTTAGTAGACACTCTCTAAATACTGTGCGAGTGAATAAAAACATTTGTGCCTTTGGTTTAGCTAGCAAAGGAATATGTCTATAGGAATACTTGTGTTCCATCATTATCAGTATTTTATAACCATAAAAATCTTTTGATATTTTGCACAGCTATGGAATCTTAGGAATAGATGAGGGGGGAACCTCTTACAAATATTGTTGGAGACAGTCAAGAAGTGACTTCTTTATATATATATATATATAT
>NW_025999905.1:4498115-4521617 GCF_001458135.2 Marmota marmota marmota | reverse complement strand
CCCCGCGCCAATATATCCAACACACCAGGGCAGGACAGGCAGAGATCAACTACAAGAGACACTCATTATTAGAAAACAGGGAACTGGAGTTGGGGCTGGGGTTGTGGCTCCATGGTAAAGTGCTCGCCTAGCATGTATGAGGTGCTGGGTTCAATCCTCAGCACCACATATAAATAAATAAATAAATAAATAGATAGATAGATAGATAGATAGATAAATAAATAAAATAAAGATATTGTGTCCAACTACAACTAAAGAAAAAAAAAACAGGGAACTAGAAAGCACATGTCAGTAACTGGTCCATAGAAATTCTGAAATCAGTCATGCCTACGCATCAGTTCCTTGAGCAGGGCCTTCCTAGAAATATTTCATAGTGACTCTAGTCTCTATCTTCAGGGTCTTGGTTTTATCTCCTGTGTCATCCTTCTGTTTCTAAAAGAAATAGCCCATTTATACATCTGATAAATAATCTCTACCCATACAAGTCCAGGGTTCTAAAGACCTTTTTTGACTTTGTTATTTCTGTCCCTTTCATTCCAAGCTGATATTATCTTTTTAAAATTTTGTGTGAGTACTGGGGCTAGGATTGTAGCTCAGTGGTAGAGCACTTACCTTGCACACATGAGGCACTGGATTTGATCCTCAGCACCATATAAAATAAATAAATTAGTAAAACAAGGGTAATGTGTTCATGTTCAATTAAAATTTTTTTCTAATTTTATGTATTATGTTTTAACTATTAGGTATCCCCCCAAAAGCTCATGTGTGAGACAATGCAAGAAGTTTAAAGGTGGGGCTGAGGTTGTGGCTGAGTGGTAGAATGTTCACCTAACCTGTGCAAGGCACTAGGTTTGATCCTGAGCACCACATAAAAAAATTAAAATAAATAAAATAAAGGTATTTTTTTTAAAAAAAGAATGTTTAATGGAGAAATGGTTGGGTTATTAGAGCCTTAACCTAATCAGTGCATTAATCTTTGGATAGGGATTAACTGGATGGTAACTATAGGCCAGTAGGGTGTGGCTAGAGGAGGTAGGTCCCTGAGGGTGTGTCTATGGGATTTTTATTTTGTCTGTGGTGAGAGCGCCCTCTTTCTCTCTATCTATCTATCTCTATCTCTCTCTCTTCCTCTCCTTCCCTCCTTCATAGGTGCTGTGTTCCCATCTGCTTTCCTTCACCCCACTCTTCCACCATGATGTCCTGCCTCACCTTGGACAAATGCAGTCAGCCATCTATGGATTGAGATCTCTGAAACTATGAGCCCTCAAATAAACTTTTCCTCTTCTAATTGTTCTTGTCAGCTCTTTGGGTCACAGCAGTAAGAAAGCTAACTAAAATACTGAGTTTCTGGGCATCCGTTTATGTTCCATTTCATTAGTCACACACAGAAATCTCTGCTAGGAAGTCTTTCTCTCTGTTGGGTGTCCTCTGAGGCTGCTAGGTAACAATCCCCTTAAGGCTCTTAAATTTGTTGGTTCTTGTTTCTCTTACAATACTGATATTTAATGGAGTATGTCTGCAAGACATACCTTAAGATCCTTAGAAGACTTTTTTGAAAAGAGTCTGTGAGGTCCACCTTAAAATTTTGTGAGGTCAAAACAAAGTTTTATAAGTCATACTCTGGAAAACATCTTTCCCCTGAGATTACATTTTCCAGATATCAACTAGGACTTGATCTTTCCCTTGAAGTCCTTTCTTATGTGGAGAACTCTACTAGCTAGAAAAACTCATGTGTACCTGTTGCGTTTTGTTTAAGTTCTACTCTTTTGTTCATTGCTCCTGCACATTTTATTAGAAGCAGAGGTAAAGCTAGGATATATTTTCAATATTCTGCACAAAAATCTATTTTTCTAGGCCCTGATGGTATTGTTCAGTAGTAGAGCAAGTTCTTGGTATGTCAGTACCAATCCCCAACAACAAAACAAACAAATAAACAGGAAAAGAAAATGAAAAAACCCTCTTTTTCTAGATCATTGAGTTCATTAAGTGTATCTCCTTATTTTCTATTATTCTCTCGGATGACAGTATTACCAAACTTTCCACTAAGATATGCAAGGGTCCTCTTTCCCTCAACTTCTCATAACATTTCTCTCAATTTCCTTCAACACTTTACCTCATTTTCCTCAAAGCCCAGCAAGATTTTACCAGCCACTTAGCCCTAAAATCAATGCCATGTCTTAAGTTTTATTATGATAACACCCATTTTTCAGGCACCAAGTAATGTTTCAGTTATCCATTAGCTAACTAACGAACAATCCCAGAATTTAGAGACATGAAACACCCACCTTTCATTATGCTCATGGATTCTGTGGGGTGATAAATTCAGACAGAACACAGTGAGGATGGCTTGTCTTTGCTTCATGAGGTCAAGGTCTCAGCTGAGAAGTCCTGGATATCATCTGGGGGCTTCTTCATTCATGCTGGAGGATTTGTGGGGATAATACGAAGGGCTGGCCTTGTTCCACCAGGAATGTTTGCTCGAAAACTTCCATAGACTCTTTCTATCAGGGAGTCTTTTGTATCCCAGCATCATAGATCATTCAGTGTCACTTCTGCTGAGTTCTATTCTTGAAGCCTTCAAAGCCTGCCTAGGCCTGGGGGTATAGCTCAGTTGATAGAGTGCTTGCCTCCTATGCACAAGACTGGGTTCAATCCCCAGCAACACACACACACACACACACACACACACACACCTACCTGCCTAAGTCCAAGAGGGAAGGTATAGACTTCATTTCTTGATAGGAAGAATGTCAAAGGATGTGAAGCCCTGTTTTTTTAAAACTTTCAAAACAACCACAAGATTTTTTTATATTATAAATTTTGCCATATTCATAAATGGAAGTCTCCTGAAGTTTCTTTACTTATCTAGCATGTACAACTATTTTGAATCACAATATTTATTAGAAGTATATACAACTATAAATGGCTGAAGTAAACCATTGTGAATTGGAATTTCAAGTGAACAATAAGTGTCATCATGTGGCTAGAGGAAACAGTTCAAATAACTTTAAGAAGCTGCTGAAATTAGATCTTGACTCAACATTAACCTCAATAAAAATGATATATTACTTGGGGAACAATTGTATTTAACCTTATGAAGTAAGATCAATGCAATTAAAATGAATATTCTCTGGAGAGTGCCATATGACTTGTGCTCGCTCTTATTTCATGTGCCTTTAGTTGGGGCACTTGAGAAAAACAAAAGTCTCAAAGAAAATACTATGATTTGGAGCAGGTAAATTTGGCTTCCAGAACCAACGTTTTTTTTTTTTAACCAAGAATCACTATGCAAATGTTAAACACAGAATATTCTAGCTACAGATCACTCACATAGATGAAATAGTTGTTAGAACTTCATTCATTAAATTACATGAAAGAGGTTTTGTTTTGTTTTTTCTTTTGTAGTACTGGAGATTGAACCCAGGGCCTGTGTATGTTGAGTAAGTGCTCTACCACTGAGTTACACCCCCAGCCCTTTTTAATTTTCTTTTGAGACAGGGTCTGGCCAAAGTTCCAGGCTGGCCTTGATCTGCAATCCTTTTGTCTCAGTCCCCCCAGTAGCTGGGATTACAGGTGCATGCCACCATTCCCAGCTCTAATGTGTTCTTTGGTAGGAAAAAAAAATTACTCTGCTTTTTCATTCTAGAGCACAATAAATCAACAATTTTAACTTTAACAATACTATGTGTATGTTTTCACTTCATTCCTGCCAAACATATCCTATACTTACATTTTTAATAAGTCATTTTGGGGAAAAGAATTAAAAAAACTTTTTTTGGTATGCATATTAGAAAACATGACCTTCTCAAAAAAGAAGAAAAGAAAAGAAAACATGACCTTCTCAGTTACTGTTTTAGAAGTCCCTTGTAAACTGATATCTGGGACCCACTTTATTTTTAAAAGGAAGAAAAATGATGGGAGGGGATTTAAAGACCATAGATAAGTTTAAAAAGTCACTTTTATTTAATTCTAGCCAATGAGTTTAACAGTGAAATTCTTAAGACAAACAAGCTGTTTTCAAACCCTCGAGCTAGTCTTCCAACTTGGGAAAATTTTATCTGTGTAATTGAAAATGGATTATGTCGTCCATTTAATATTAGATTTGTTTAGGAAGAGGCAGTTTTGGAATTAGCAATCATAAGCACAAAAATTGGAAAAACTTTATTAAGTGTTTTGTGAGATTTATTTTTAGTGTATTATAAATCTAATGCAGTCACAGAGTCCTACTGGCAGTTTCTGTGAAGTACCTGTATTAGTTTATATCACCTTAGGTATATAGATAACATTGGATTATGTAAAGAAAAGAAATAAGTTTGCCCAGCACCTTCACACAAGTGGATCCAAATTTTAAAACTTAGGTGGCCAAAGAAGTAATATGAAACCAAAACACCACTGCTAAGCCTTGAATAAAAGGAGAAAACATAGAGCATGTAAATGTTAAGGAGGAAATAACTGAACACATGAGGAATTCCAGAAAAGATCGCATCAAGCATGGAAAATGCTAGGTGCTTATGCTATTACTCCCTGCTTCAGAGCCCATGGGATATATTTTCAATTAATCATCTTTTCCTGTCAAACCCCAAAACAGTCTTTCCAAGCAGAGCTCCATGCAGATTCTGCTTATTGTTCAACATCAGCATTCAGATGAAACCTATCTACCATCTCTGGATGAAAGGGTCATTAAAAGCCCAAACTGAAAATGAGTCACAGGCATAGCTGATTTTAATTTATCACTAGGAATATAGCAAGTAGGAATCTCACAGCCATGCTGCCATGATACTTAGCCATGATGTAACTGCTGAAGAAACTCCAACAGTTTCACAGAGGCAGCAGAGTAGGAGTGAATGACTGTGCAATTGAATCTCTAGCTCTATAATTTTTAACAAAAATTTCACGTCTGTAAAAATAGAGATCACAACATTTTCACATCTGTAAAACAGAGATCATCACAAGGAGGAGCCCTTTTTCTCAAGGCTGTTAAGGAGATTGATAGAGGTAGACCTTGTAAATTACCTTAAAATAGGTGCTTACTAAATGTCAGTTCCAAATTCTACTTGCATGATTTTGAAAGGGACATAGGATCCTAGAACCAAGCATCTGATGTGGTTTAAAGGAAAATAAAATCAGGAGGATGTTACTCAGAATTGTTTGTGGCATGTAAGTGAAAATTAGGAATTCCTATTTGACAGAGAGTGATCAACAAAGTAACAAAACATTTCCGTGTGGAAACTGGAGCAATGTCACTCAAGTGCATTACAGGGACGGTGGAGATAGCTGGTGTTTATTCAGGATCCAGATTATAATTTCAAACACATCTTTTGAACTCACACTAAGCAAGCAGATAATCAAGAGGGAGAGCCTACAGAGGCAGCCAGGGTCCAAGGAGGAGCTCTTTCAGAATTCTGCTCTATAGGGGTGGAGTTTTCTCTAGGATAGAAGCCAAGAATTTCTTGTTCTTTATTCTTTCAGGTGAATTTTTGACCCATGACAAGTGATACTGGTTATTGTTTAAGGCAGTCATATAAAGTTTACTTTTTTGATATAAACCACATTAAATATTCGAAGCACATAAGTATGGCATAAATTATAAAATAACTTGTGTGTTAGTGATGGAAAGTTGGGAAAGTAACTCAAGTGTAAAAGAGGAGAAAGGAAAGAGAAGGGCAGACAATGAGGGGCAAGAGAGAAAGGAGGGATCCTTGAATTCAGGGAATCCAAGGTTTCCTTGGCCACGCCTGATTTGACTTTGAAATGCTTACCTCTTAGCTGCCTAACCCAGTGAAGAAAGAAAGGGTGACTCAAAGGACTCAGCTTGGTCACTTTGAACAATTACCAGATCAGTTAATTCAATTGCTCTCTCCCTTTAATTAGGATACAATTCACTCATAGCGATTTAGTTCCCTTTGACATTTAATTAGCACTCCCAATCTGTAAAGGGTGAGTGCTATCAATCAAATGAGAACAGCAGTAATGCTCATTTCCATGTAAACAGCACAGAGGTGGGTATTACCATAACTGTCCACTCTCCAGCCATTAATCAAGCAGCTTTTCTTCTGTTCACCAGGTGTCATGTAGCTCACAGTCCAGTTGGGTTTTACCAGTTTCAAGGCAAGTCAATGGGGAGGGGGTTTATAATATAGTGTTGGGGTGAAAGGGTAATATTTTTTCCTCTCCTACATTATAAGGGTCATGGTTAAACACCCCTATAACAAAAGACAGATTAATATGAGAAATGCATAACAAATTTATTTAATCAAAGTTTTATGTGACACAAGAGGCTTCAGAATTGAAGGCCCAAAGGCCCAAGGAAAACTGTATAGTCATGTGCTGAATTCCAATGTTTTGGTGAATGATGGACCACATATATAACAGTGGTCCCATAAGATTGTGATAGAACTGAAGAATTCCTACCACCTAGTAAGTCAGAGGAAACAGTTCAAATAACATCATAATGTGGCAGTGCGATGCACAATTTGTGTTTGTGGTGATGCTTGTGTAAACAAACCTACTAAACTGCCATTCATAGAAAAGTATAGCACATATAATCATGTACATATACACTTGATAATGACAAACCACAACAAAATTAATGTTTACATATTTACTATGCTATATTCTCCTAAAGTGAGTCCTAGTAACCAAAATTATTCTTCCCCAAGTTTGATCAGAGAAATTAGAATCTCTCTTCCCCCAAGCCAGCCAGCCACTAAACCAAGAAAGGCCACTTTCTCTCTTATCCCTTGGAGATCCTCATTCTAGAGGGATCCTGCCATACCCCAAAGGAAGGAGTGCCACATGGAGAGGCCAAGAAGCCCCTGAGCAGCCAGAACTTGCCGAGTTTTCCGCCTCAGTCTATTTCCATTAGATCACATCCCTTTGTTCAATTGCGTTTCCACATGGAAACACAATCCTATGCAAAAAAAATAGACAGTTTTCCCTGGGTCAACAATCCTATGCAAAAAAATAGACAGTTTTCCCTGGGTCTTTAGGTCTTCATTTCTGAAGGCTCCCAGGTCATTAACACTTTGATTTAAATAAATTCATTATGCCGTCTTCTTATTAACCTGTCCATTGCTATAGAAGTGTTAGTTATGTGTGAAAAAAGGCATTACATCATTCTGTCCCTATACTACTTATGGTGAAATGCAAATAGACTATGAGGCTTGTGTACTACAGGAAAGGCAAGAAGAGAGTGTGAAGGTGCAGAGTTGGACATGAAGGACCTTCTGTAAAAGCTGAGGAGTTTGGACTTGTGCAAAACAAAATGCACCTGACAAGGAGCTGCTTTCACTCAGGCTATTGCATAGGGAGAACATTTACTAATGCAGATTGTTTCAAAGAGAGGAAGAGAATAAGGTTTCATAAAGAGAGTGAGTCATTGAGGAAGGGTGGAGGTGGTCATAGCTGGGAAAATGCAAGGACAGGCTCATCCTTTGCAGAGCAAAATCTTTTTGTAAAAGGATCATAAAGGGTAGGAATGGTTCCTCTACCATTGCTTCTTTTCTTGACACAGAGCTCCAAATTCAACATTCTGAGACCTTCTGCTATTTGTACCAAAGAATATATTCAAAGAAGTAAAGATCCATCATCAGGGATGAGATCTAGTCACATGAGCATTGTAGAGCAAGGTCAAAAGCAAACTACCTGCTATCACTTGCTCCCACTGGAAGAACTTACCTCTGGCCTTTCCCATACCCCTGTTCTTACTTTTGTCTTTCCTTCCATTCTGGGGTCCTCTGGATCCCAATCTAAAGCATTTTTTTATGATGCTAGTGTGATTTCTATGGGTCTCTGGTTCCTACTCTCTCCCCTGAGGCTCAAACATAACTGAGATTGCAACTTTCAACAAGATCACCATGACATCCTATCCCATATTCTTCTTTTTGGTACTGGGGATCAAATACAGGGGCACTTAACCATTGAGACACATCCCCAGCCTTTTTTTTGTGTGTGTGTACTTACTTAGAAACAGTCTCATTGAGTTGCTTAGGGCCTTACTAAGTTGAACTCCATCCTCCTACCTCAGCCTCCCAAGCTGCTGGCATTATAGGCATGTGCCACTGTGCCCACCCCTAGCCCATGTTTTTGAAGAACCTTATCTCCTTGTTCCCCCGCAAACAAATGTTTGGATTTCATACCTGGCCACAATTCCTATGCCAACTGGAAATGTCTTGAAAGAACAGCCTTTTGTGGGTAAAGAAAGTGGCAAACACTGGCTTGCTGCAGCAACCCAGATAATCTCCCCATAGTCAGATAGGAGTTCCACCTCCTGGGTAAGGGCTCATGCCTGTGCTTGCAGATTGCATAAATAAGAGGGGCTGCTTTGGAACTGTGAGCAAGTTCAGCCCTGAGCCAAGGACTCAATTCTTGGGGGTTCAAGCCCTGAGCCACACTCTAACCATTTGATCAACTTTATTTGGGGTTTGTAAACACTAGATTCTATGAGTTAGTTAGAATAAAGATTCTACTCAATGTGTTAGCCTTAAAATGAGATGACTAAACTTAACATTGCACCAGGAGATGTACTGGGGAGGGGAAACTACTAAAAATTGCATGAGTATGAAATTATGTTATCAGATAAACAAGCTCAGCTCAGATATGCTGCTTCAGAAAAACATAAAAACTAATAAAATGCCAAACAGTACTTATATTGCTGAAGTTTCCCCAAAACTAATCCCACAAAGATAATATGCGGTACTGACAAGGGATCCCAGAGCTATGTGGAGAAAGAAAGAACTCAAAGTAAATCCAATTACCATCATGGTGGCTGGGGTGTGCTTTCTGATTGAACTACATAGAAAACTAAGGATCCTTATCACTAAGCTTTTTAGGAGACAGATATCAAATAAATAGCAGATTTTAATCTCTGTAATAAATGGCTTTAAAGTAATTGGTTAAGTTTGTACTATTATGAATTTAAACAAAATTAAACCGAGCCATGAAACTTAATAATACCTTGAGTTTATAGACCACTCTCCTTAGATCCCGCCCTTTTCCTTAGCATTGGAAAGTCAATTCACTTCTGTCTGGTGTAATTTTCAAAGTAAAGAATAAGATTTACCAATTAAATTCTCTTCTCCCAGTAAATTTTAGTAGCATTTCCCCTCACAGTAATCTTTCACAATTACATAGTAATTTCTGTATAAGGTCCTCCAAGTGTTTTGCAAACATTAATTAAGCTTTGCAAAACCCCAGCAAGGGAGAGGACCAGATTTATGCCCAGGAGTCCTCCTCATGCTGAGATGGTGGCTGGAATGACATTTGTTCCTGTCACTCAGAATCAGCACATAGAGCTTTAACCTGTGGGAGGAGAGGATGTGCTGATTCTGCCAGAATTACAAATGACACCACAATGGCTCTGCTGGCTTTGAAAAAAACAAAAATGCAGTTGACTTTCCTTATCAAGTAATTGCTCTCTTACAGAGTAGGCAAGATATTTTTATCTTTGATTCTGAATAACTGATCTGAGTTTTATTACATTAATGTTTTGAAATCAATTTAGATTCAGTGTTCTATGTGTCCTACTCTATTCATAAACATTGTTTTAGTAACAGCTTTAACTTTTGTGTATCTAATTGGTTGAAAATGAGACGTGCCACACAGAAGAACATAGTTGGAGAGTTGTTCATTTCTAGGCTCAAGTGGATCCCATTCCTATATATATATATATATATCTCCCTGTCTCTCTCTCTCTCTCTCTCTCTATATATATATATATATATATATATATCGAGAGAGAGAGAGAGAGAGAGAGATNCTCTCTCTCTCTCTCTCTCTCTCTCTATATATATATATATATATATATATATAGAGAGAGAGAGAGAGAGAGAGAGATGTAGGAGAACACAATACCTTTATCTTATTTTTTATTGATTTTATTATTTTTTAAATACATGACAACAGTGGAATGCATTAAATACTTATTACACATATAGAGCACAATTTTTCGTATCTCTGTGTATATATATATATATATATACACATATATATAATATACATATATATATGTTCACGTCAATTTATACCATTATACATGTACTTTTTTTGCATTACAATTCTTCATACACATATAGAGCACAATTTTTCATATCTCTGTATATAAGGTATGTTGACACCCAATTCAAGTCTTCATACATGTACTTTGTATAATGATGATGATCACATTATGTGTTGCTGAGGATCGAATCCAGTGCCTCATGCATGATAGGTGAGTGCTCTACCACTGAGCCACAACCACAGCCCCCTACTCCCCTCTTTTAAATGTGCAAATGTAACTTTAAAGACAAGAGGCAAAGTGAGAAATGAAGAAAAAAAGGAACAAGCTGGATGACCCAGTTGCTCCGCTCCAGCTCATGAGATTTTCACTGAAAAAATCAAAATGTTTAACATTAATAAATAGAAAACTAAGGGCTGGGGTTGTGGCTCATAGGTAGAGCACTCGCCTAGTATGCCTGAGGTACTGGGTTTGAGTCTCAGCACCGCATAAAAATAAAAAAGAAAGATATTATGTCCACCTCGAACTAAAAAATAAATAAAAATAAATAAATAGAAAACTAAGCTAAGTGAAAATTCACACAGGATTTTTTAAGTGACTTTCCTTAAAATGTTATAAATTATGACATGGGCACTTCTGGCCCAGAAGTGTAGGCTGCCTGTTTTCCAACACACTGATGACAAAGTTAGTGTAACCAAGCCACCAACACTCTCTTGGCAATTAACCCTGTGTCACCCTCCCTAACCCTGTCCTGAAGCTCCAGTGGTGACATTGTCTGCTGTGTACTAGTCTTCTTAGTTCTCAACTCCATGACTGTGTCTCATAGTCACTTGGGGAAATGTTTAAAAAACCTCTGCAGCAGGACCCTACCTCATACCAATAAAACAGTCCCAGAACAAGGCCAGCTGTGGGCATTTTAAATGCCCAGGATAATTGTTACCTGCAGCCCTGGTTAATGCCCCTCAGGGAACAGCTGTGGAAGCTTCCCAGGAGCCAGTGAAGCAGCTCAGTCTTTCTGAAGGATAATGGCAACATGACCTCCAATTCTGAGAAAACTCCTCTACAAAACAGTAAGGTATTCACACTTTCATGTTGCCTTTTACGATTCCCATCTTTATCATTTTGTAAGTACCTGGTTGCTGGCTTGAAACATTGGCTAGAGGTGGGAGGGACCAGCTGGGCTGACCTGGCTCTCAGCTTCAGGGTCAATGGGTGTTCCTGCTGGGCTGTTGTCCTTGGCATTAGGGCCCATCTCACTCTCTGCTGGCTACTTCCATGATCATAGCCCAGCCTTGAGTACCTAGAACCTCTGTCAAGTCAAAGAAATGTTAGAGAGCAGAATGAAATTAACTAAGAGGAGCAGAAGGCAGGTCAAGGAATGCATATTCTAAACAGCATGGAGAAACATTGCAAAAACAGGTCAGCTGGGACTATCCCAAAGATGTTACCTAGGATAGCATTTCATTGCTAGACATTTTATTTTTCATCCCTATCCCCTAAATTTTTCCGTAAGACCGATTTTCTACATGGATCTAAGGGAGCAAGACATGCAATATTAATTTTGTAGGAAAGAAGGGTAGTTATGATTCAGCCAAGTTTGGTGATCCTGATGGCTTTAGGTGGTACTGAAGAACTGCATTAAGTACATGTTGAAACACAATGAGAAAACAATTTCCTTTTTTATTCTCTTAATCCTTCTGATTATACCAAGATAAAAATCTCAGGCTGGTGTTAGTAAGTCTTAAACAGCTTCCCTGCACTTGATAATATCTCTTTTTCACAAAAAATTTAGGGAACAATATTAACCAGTTAGAATTTAAGAACACAGTTTAGATTTCATTTGTATTTATTTATGTGGTATCTTTTATTCATGACAAGCAATAATTTTCTTCAATTTGTAGTCATAATTTAAAGCTTCCTTACAAATTACATTTGTTTAAGAAAATGTGAGTTGATTTAAAGAGATAATAAGATAGGTGGTGCACATACATAACAATAATTCTGAAAGAAGACATAACTACTTTAGCTAAAAGTTATTTATATAGAGGTGAGCATGTTTAAGCAGATCTCATTACCAATTTGATGTTACAGCAAAAGTAAGAAGCATTGTGAGCGGAGCACAACAGTCACTAGTATGGCAATATGTAAATCAATGGATGTGTAACTGATGTGATTCTGCAATCTGTGTATGGGGTGAAGGTGGGAGTTCATAACCCACTTGAATCAAAGTGTGGAATATGATATGTCAAGAAATTTGTAATGTTTTGAACAACCCACAATAAAAAATTAAAAAAAAACAATATAAATAAAGATTAAAAAAAAACCAACTCTAAAAAAAATATATATAAATAAAGATAAAAAAAATACCAACTCTAAAAAAAAAAAGAAGCATTGTGTCTAATTTTCAAAATTAAATCAATATCTAAATGCACCTTCACTTTATTGTGCACACCTATATCCAATTTTATTTTCAAAGGGAATGTCAATTTTAACCATTTGGGTAATTATAATAATTTTCACTTGCTTTTAGTACACTGAAACTAGGGGTTTCAAAAATTACAAAATGGATTTTCTAAAGGCAAATAGCTATTGAGTTAAATAAGTTGGGAGAACCTCATCTGTGTCAAACCTATGTGAGTGGTTTACAGGTTGCGTCATTTTTGTCCTCAGTTGATCAATATGTTCTATGTGTACATGGTGCTTTTTGGTGGCAAATTTTTGGCTTACATTCTTGCTTGTTTTCCAGCAAAAACTGAGGTTGGATGTTCATTATGTAGATTTGTAACATCTGATTCTACTATGGAGCTGAGGTAGAGCCCAGTAATCATTAGAAGGTAGCTGATTTAAATTATGCTTTCATGCAATATGTGTATCTATGAAAATAAAATATTGGATGAGAAAATGAAATAAATATAATCACCTACCGAAAATCTGACAGGAAAAAAAGGTGCCTATAATCCCACCACTTCAACACTGTCGTTGCTATGACTAAGATATATCCCACTCCATGGTGAAATATATAATTTCTACCTTCCTGAGAGTTCCAATACATGCTCCACCAGATTTACCAATTTTAAGATTTTTGCTCCTTGTTTGCTTTATCATTCTCACTCTTTCCCCATTTTTCTACATAATTTTTTTCTGAGTTTCATTCATCATGTTCCCTTATCACTAAATACTTCAGTGTGCATTTCCCAAATAACAAAGATATTCTCTTATATAACAACATCACAATGGTCAAATCAAAGAAGTTTAACATTGATACAAATCTATAGTCTACAGTCCATATTCCAGTTTTCCCAATTATCTCAATAATATCCTTTATAGAAATTTTTTTTCCAGGCTGGGATCCAATCTGGGATCACCTAGTGCATCTATTGATAACATCTGTGGCCTTCTTCAGTGTGAATCATTTCATGATGTTGATATTTTTAAAGATTTAAGGCAGTTATGTTGTAAAATATCCTTCAATCTGAGTTTGATATTTCCTCATGATTAATGGCTTATTTATCAGATGGCTATAAATATTATATCATAAATATTGCTCCATGTTATTTAGCAGTATTAGCTTTCAATTTAATTATTTCATAATATAATGGAAATAGATAAATATTGGATCAGATAAGTTCAGGTATATAGTCTTTTCCATGGTTTGGATTATTAGCTTAAAACATAATATCCAGAAATGGATCAATGAATATGGGCAACTTGACAAGTATATAACATAGATTTCCAAATAGCTTTCCAAAGGGACTATTCTAATTGATATTCTCACCATCTACAGTTGAGAGAATGTTTCATGATGACCTCACAAGTTTTGAGACTGATCACTGTATTGTTCCCCATTCATTTATTAATCACTTAAAATATCCCTCTGGAGGCTAGGATGTAACTCAGTGGTAAAGCACTTGCCTAGCATGCAAGAGACCCTGGGTTTGATTCCCAGTACTTCAGTCCCCAGTAGTTTTACTTTGCATTTATTGTATTTTTGATTAAGAGTAAAAATTTCCTCCCTAGAATTTTCCAGTACTATTGCTTTTGACTTCACAAAGCTCTGGGCATTTATAAATTGATATATACTGTAACCTGACCCACTACATTTAGAATAAACTACTTAATATTCCTGGGATTTCATTATCTGGCCAGTGTTTACCTTTCCAGCATGAGTACTGTCCCTCTCATGATGGTCTCCTCATGCATTATCCTCCACATAAACTAAAAACAAGTTTTCTCTTGCCTCTGGGCCTTTGAGCCCTCCAGGAGAGGAAAATAATTTTCTCTCTATCCTTTACAGTTTGTAACTGGGACAGATCCCTGTAACAAAAAACAAGAAAAACAAACAGAAGCCGATGAATATGTATACATGCAGACTTGAGAGATGCCCAGGACATAAGCATTTCTTAAAGAGGTGACTTTGGATCCAGGGTTCTATGGAATCTTCAACAAAGAGAAATAAACTTTTAGAGAAATGACAAGGCAAAGGAAAAGGACCTTGGGTCTCTAGGGATGGTGGAAAGGCATATGAGTGGGATTTTTATTATGTATGGCCCTCTGATGCTATCTCCAGGTTGATAAGGGTCTAACACTGCTTTTGGTGACCAACCTTTGTCTTTCCTAGTAGGAAGGGAAGGAGGGATGCTTTTATAAAGTTGTGTCCTGCTTTTAGGTAATTGGTGGGGAGCAGGTAACTTTTTTTGTAGCTGCTTCTCAATTGCCTTCAACTTAAAATAATTCTTATGCTAAAGTGGCATATTTTGGGATGGCATATTCAAGTCTCCTAAACACACACTTTCACTCTGCTTCGAGTCTTCTTCCTCTTTCATCTCTCACAACCAGTCTGTCTGACATCAGGTTTTGAGATTTCAGCTTAGATGTTACTAATTCTTTTCATGATACCCACCACTCCCCTGTCCCAAAAGCCTAGGTAGTTTCCTTCCAGTGCATGCACTTGACCCTGTCTATCACCCCATATTGGTTTTTATAAGCTTTAATTATTGGATAATTTATTAAGAGAGCCAGACAATTCCTTTTTTATTCCCCAAATTCTTTTCCTTTTTGTATTAATTGACTTTCTTGTTCTGGTACTAAAAATAGCTGCCACGTACATTCATCTATGTAAACACATAGAAAAACATTGGGAAGGATATTGTTATGGGTTTTGAATATGAAGTGTCCCCCAAAAGCTTATGGATGGTGTGAGACAAAGCAAGCAAATTCAGAGGTGAGCTAGGTGTGGTTGCACTCACCTGTAATCACAACTGCTCATACCACCCCAAATTGTGATAGGGAGTTTATCCATCTTTATTCCCATTCTTTGCCCCATCACTCAGCACAGGGTTTAATATATTTGCTGACTTAATAAATAAATATCAGGTCTTAAATCATATGGGTACACATCAAAGAAATGTTTTGCCTTTTAGTGCCAACTTTTGTCTTCTCCAGCAGACCAAATTCACCTCCAGGGCAATGACTATTTTTGTACTGTATATGATGTTTTTACTGCCTCTTCTATGATATTTCTCTGTGTCATCCTGGGGCATTGAAGGTTTGGATCCAAGAGTTAAACTGCTCACTGACTGTGGGATAATAGTAAAGTTGGGAAATGGGAGTCACTGGAAATAAGAGCTGGTGGGAAAAGTCATTTAAAGTTCTGGGAATATATGTTACCCATCTGCTGAAAAGATGTTTGTAAGATCACTGTCCAATATGGTAGTCACAAGCACATGTGGCTACTAAAATTAAATTACATTGAAAATTCAGTTTCTCCAATTAAGAGCATGAAGAGAGAATTTTTCCCTTCAGAATGGGAAAAAATCTTGGCCAGTTACTCCTCCAATGGGGGATTAATATCCAGAATATACAAAGAACTCAAAAAACTTAACACCTACCCCCCCCCGCCCAAAATCACCCAATCAATAAATAAGCAAAAAGACTAAACAGAAACTATTCAAAAGAAGAAACATAAATGGTCAATAAATATATGAAAAGATTTTCAGTATCTCTAGAAATCAGGGAAATACAAATCAAAACTACACTAAGATTTCATCTCACTCCAGTCAGAATAGCAACGACCAAGAGTATGGTGAAGCTGTAGAGAAAAAGGAACACTTGTACATTGTTGGTAGGGCTACAGACTAGTACAACTACTCTGGAAGTCATTATAGAGACTCCTCAAAAAACTAGGGATGGAACCACCAGATGACCCAGCTATCCCACTCCTTGGTATTTTTCCGAAGACGTAAAAATCACCATACTACAGCAATACAGCCACATCAATGTTTTTAGCAACACAATTCACAACAGCTGAATTATGGAATCAACCCAGATGCCCATCAATAGATGAATGGATTAAGAAATCATGAGACAGACAGACAGACAGACACACACACACACACACACACACACACGTTCTACTCAGCCATAGAAAAGAATGGAGTTATGGCATTTGCCAGTAAAAGGATGGGAATGCAGAATATCATGCTAAGTGAAATTAGCCAAACTCAGAAACTCAAAGTTGAATGTTTTCTCTCATATGTGGAACCTATAGAAAAATAAAGGAAAGGGGGATAGAAGGAAAGGATAACATAAAGAACCAATCAAATATAAACTAATAGATCAACAAAAGGAAGTCGAGTAGAGGAAGGAGAATGGGAGAGGGGAGGGAGGACGGGGGAAAAGGAGGGGAATCATGAACTGAAATCAATTTCCAGGCATGTGTCAGTATGTTGGATGAATCCAATCACTGTGTATGACTATAAAGCTCTAATAAAAAAAAATGCACACAAAAAAATTCAGTTTCTGGGTGATTCTAGCCACATTTCAAAGGCCCCATAGCCACACATGGTTAGTAGGTAATAAATGAGACAGTGTGAATACTTCCATCACTGCAGAAAATTATTGGATGGCACTGGTTTAGAACATTAGTTTCAGCATGGTGCTGAGCTCCTTTCAGGAGGAATACACAGTAAAGTACCCAAGGCCCAATTCTACTAATTTTTCTATAGGTACACTGTTGATTAGGGAACCAAGTCACAACCATAACTAATGGCCATAATAATAGTGCCAGGACATGTTAGCAACTTCATTCAGTTTTTCAAAGTCCTACACAATTTTTAGATTTAACAACCTGTCAGTAGGGAGATTTATTTGGTTAAATACTGGCTCTTAGTTTTACTTAATGTGTTATTAATTCACTTAAATTGTTTGCATCAACTTTAACTGACTAAATCAATTATTTTTTATAAAAGCAACCACATTTTGACATTTTTTTAAATTTAGTTCTGTATAGTAATTGAGGTTGTAGCTACATGAACAGGCATCTTTTTTTAGAAACTTCTGAAAATAGTTATTTAAATAAGCAGGTGTAGAACTGGGCATGTATCTCAGTGGTAGAGTGCATGCATGGCATGTGCAAGGTCCTGGGTTCAATTCTAAGCAACAAACACACACACACATATATACACAGAATCCAGAAAATAGGCATCAGGGAAGAACAAAACGTAGCCCTGCCTCATGAAAGTGATGATAAGTAAATGAGACAGAAAGAAACAAGTAAACAAATGCTATCTCCTCAAAGAGTGAGATGTGGTAGTTCTCTGTGGAACTGATACTTTGAACAGAGACCTAAACTAAATATTGAGCAGAAAACAATCTTGCAATAATATGGTAGCAACAAAAATGTTTGAGGGGTTAAAAAATTATAATGGCCCTATCTGCAATTTTATTGTTACTGTAAGTAGTTACTCCAAGTTCTGTGTGAAGTACCTTATATGCATCATCTAAATTTTCTCCTACCCACCTTTGCCATCCCCTACCCTCTTTGGGTATTGGGGGTTGAACCCAGGGGTGCTTTGCCACTGGGCTACCTCCCCAGCCCTTTTGTTTATTTGTTTGTTTGTTTGTTTGTTTGTTTATGAGACAGGTTCTCACTAAATTGCTTAGGAACTCATTAATTTCCTGAGGCTGGCCTTGAATTGGTAATCCTGTCTCAGTCTCCTGAGTGGCTGGGATTACAGGCATTTGCCACCACACTCTCTTCTACCCACTTTGATACAAGTATTCTTTAATTTTTTATTTAGATGTTGATGGACCTTTATGTTATTCATTTATTTATATGTGGTGCTGAGAATTGAACCCAGTGTCTCACACATGCTAGGCAAATGCTCTACCACTAAGCCCAGTCCTGATTTAGGTATTCTTATCTTCGTTTTAACAGATGAGATAGGTACCTAGGGAGATTAAATGACTTAGGGTCACATGACTAATATATAAGGGACATTGAATTTGTACTTGGAAAGTTTGAATCCGGAGTTGGGACTCTAGAACACTAGAATATTATTTACTTACCTTGAAAGAAGTTGTGAGCTACTTGTGCAGTTGGACTTTATCTGATGACCCCACTTAGGAAGACCCCATTTTTTTGGCATAAGAATGATTATTTCCTAACAGTAGATTCACATGTGTAGATTTCCACTTAATAAGTCTGAGGTAAATACTGATGAGTTAACAGAAGTTTTGTTTTGTTTTGTCAAGGAATGTCTGCTGTTATTTCCCTTGGGCAATATCTCAAACTGTGATTGGTAGATCACCTAGACCCTAGACATTCTGGGACTTGTTAAAACATGGGCTCCTGAAACCCATCTGGAATCAGAATCTCTGACACCTGAAATCTGTTTTTATAACCACCACCGCTGTTTCTTCTAATACATGTCCCCAAACCTCTCCCCTCTATGCAGAAGGCATAGTTGATTGCCTAGTCAAGAGCCTTCCTCTTTTTTGTCTTATTAATAGAACCCCAATATAGTTGCTTTGCTGTTAGGGATGAGATACTCCAGAAGATTGCGCCAGGCCCAGCAGATGAATCACAATCAGCCTAAACCAAACAGAGTCATCTCAGCTTCTTCCCCTGAGGTTAGTTTAGAGATTCATTTTTTGGCAAAAGACTTAAAAAGAGACATTTCTGGGGCTGGAGTTGTGGCTCAAATGGTAGAGCACTCGTCTGGCATGCAAGAGGCAATGGGTTCAATCCTCACATTTAAAAAAAAAACTGCAATAAAGATATTATGTCCACCTACAACTAAAAAAATAAATTTAAAAAAAGGAGAAAATCATTGACAGGCATTGACCTATGTAAATAAATTTTGAAAGAGATGATCATAAAAACTATTCTTAGGATATATAACTAAAATATTGAGCATAAGCATTAGCTTATAGAAACCAGTCTTCACATTACCTGCCAGAGTTCCAAAATGAATTCTTAAAACCAAAAGATTTTGAAAAGGTGAAGAAATGAAATATAAATGTAACATCCTTTTGCAGAGAGAATCAGCAGTTGCCAGTAGGTTTCACTGTCTGTGCCTCTGCAGGATGCTCCTGCCATCTGCCCTAATGGAAGTGTTGCAATGTTCTACTAAGGGTGACACATTTCCCCTATCTCCCTTGGGAAACTGACTACCAGTAAAAAATAAATAGGTGTCAACCATGGTGAATTCTGAATCCCCATCCTGATGGAGCTGATTTTCTCGTTCTCTTTCTGTGGCCTTTGTCTAATCAGCCACTCGGCATGTGGGCACTCTGTGAGATTGGAAACAGACATTCTCACATAGTAACCCCCCTTATCTAACTCTGAAATTCTTTTCATCTAAAGTCCTGAGACTTCAAACTCAGAAATCATGTCTGAAGCAAAAATAACAAAGGAAGCTTAATACAAAGGCAGATTCTCATTCTCCTTAGGTGGTGCCACTTACAAAACAGAGGGAAGGATCTGGAAATGAGTTTTTTTTCTGTGGGGTGAATGTGCTTTGAAGATTTTGCAGTTGCCAAAGCACTGGAATATCCTTCTTGTGGCTATTGCCTCTCAATACACTTGAGGGTCTGAGACTGCAGTACATTTACATAATAGAGAGTTTATATAAATTTCTATCTTCCCTATATCCCTCTCATCCTAATTTTTTGTACTCCTCCAGCACAGGTGTTTTGGGCTTAAATAACTGACTCAGTTTGTATTTCCTGTGTGGCTGCACAAAACAGTGGTTAGGATCATGTGCTAATAGAGGAACAACGGCATTTTATAACTTCCATAGTGAATATTGGTTGATCAGGAATCCCAGACAATTTTGTGTACAATCAGAATAATCATTTGGGTGCAGAAATGGAGTTCTGGACTTCATACTGAAGGTTCTTGACTTGACTGATAGGCTTGAGGGTTTTCAATATGTTTTGATTCTTCTATTTTCATATGACCAGGAGTTAGGCTACTATTTCAGGACCATTTCTCAAGGACTATTCTACCCATGACTGTTTTTTATTATTAGTACCCAAAACAAAACTTTATAATAACGAGGCAGAGATATTTTTAAAAAATAACAGTATAAGGCACAATCTATTCTCAAATAACACTGGTATGCAATTGATTACAGATTCTAAACTAGAACTTGAACAGATCCAATACTGAAAGATTGATGTCAGGAGCCTGATGAACACTTTACTGTCAATCATCATATGTCCAGAAATTTATATACCAAAATGCTCTCTTACCCTGAAACAAAAAGATGAAGAGCCTTATGCTAGTGTTCTATTGCTGCCATAACAAACTACCACAATTTCAGCAACTTAAAACAACACAAATTGATTATGTTTTCACTCCATGAGTTACAAATCTGACAGAGGTATCTGTTATGGTTTGCATATGAGGTGTCTCCCCAAAGCTCCTGTGTTAATGCAGGAGTGTGTGGAGGTGAAATGATATGAGAACTGTAACCAAGTTTGAATGGGCTGATTGGATGCTAACTATAGGCAGGTGAGGGGTGGATAAAGGCAGGTCACTAAAGGCATTCCCTGGAAGGGTTCATCTTTTGTGGTCTCTTCCCTTTGCTCTGTTTCCCAGCCACCATGAGGTAAGCAGCGTTTAATTGCCACACCCTTCCACCATGATTTTCTGCCTCACCTTGAACCTAAAAAAATAGATTCAGTCAAGAATGGACCAAAACTCTGAAACTGTGAGTCAGAACAAACTTTCCCTCCTCTAAATTGTTCTTGTCCCTGGGCTAAAGGAGTCATTTAAGGTGTCATCAGCAGGGCTTCAATCTTTTCTGGAGGCTCTAGGATAGAATTCATTCTCTTGCCTTTTTCACTTTCTAGAAGCTGCCTACATTCCCTGGCTGAAGGCCCCCTTTCTTCATCTGTAAAACCAGCACCAGGGGTTGGAGTCCCTTTTATGCTGCCCTCTCTCTGGTTTTCTGTAGCAGAGACGCGTTCTCTGCATATAAGATACAGTGTGTAGACTGGTTCTTTCTATAATTCAGGACAATCTCCCCGTTACATTGGCAAAGACCCTTTGACCATGTAAGGTAACATATTCACAGGTTCTGGGGGCAAGGATATGGGCATTTTTAGGAGCCTTCTTTCTACTATAGACCTCTACTCAGAAGCGTGCCCAACGGGTACATACCACAATATGATCTCCTAGTGCTTTTATTTCAGCGAGACACAGAAAATTGAGAGTTTATGGATTACTGATGTCTGTTCTCATCAGCTGTTATTATTCAGATTTACATTCCAAACCATGCACAATCTGTTGGAAGACTTTTTCTTCAATGACAAGGTTTGGTCTTTCATTAAACGTTACAACTTAGAGGTTTTATGTTGTGTTGGGAAGCTTGTGATGCACAATCTGAAGGGAAAGGAGGTTTACATTTATTAAGTTTATGCTCTGCCAGGCATTTTACATACTTTCCGGCATTTGATTTTCCTAACTCTCTAGTACTCCTTCCACCATATCATATTTATACAGAATAACTCCTCTTGTGGAAATTACTAAAACATCTACAAGGCAAGAGTATCATGCAGTGGTCAAGGACTCAGGGTCTGGATTCAGAAACACGTGGGGGTGCTGAATGGCCTCTTTTCCCTTCAGACCCACCCTCCACCCTCTTCATCCTGTTCTTTGCCCAGAGAGAATCATTTTCATGGGTCCTTCAGGTTGAGTTTGGTCAATGGGAGGTATTAGCAAGAGACCAGAAGGTATAATGAGAAATGGCTCAAGCCATTTATTCTGTCGATACCTTTCCTTTTGGGCTATAGCTTGGCAGTGCTTGCTTTCCTTTACCTAAAATTACAGCATCTCTAAGGTATCTGGAGGCCTATGAAAAATATGGAGCCCACTTTTTCTAGCCCTTATGTGCTTTACTGTCCCTTGCTGACGCTATTAACTCCTGCCCACACCTTGATAAATACTTCCTTCATTAAATACTCCTCAATTACACTGTTTAAGTGTGCCAACTGTTCCTTGCCAGGGTCCTATCTTAGACACCTGGGTATGCCAACATCCTGGGATCATGGATGAGTTATTATTTTGGGGAGGATGAGTTGTTTTTTAAATTTTTTTTGTGGATGAGTTATTTAATTTCTTTGAACCTCAGTATTTTCACATGTGAAATGGAGATTAAAATGCCTACCTTAGGAATTGGGGAAGGACTAAATTATTTAATTCATGTTCAGTTTAACAGTGTTTGGCACACAGTAAACACTTAAAGGAAATTTTGCCAAAATAAAGGAAATGAATTCTCTGAGAACTGATAGCTCCATCTGGATACAAATGTTCTACCATGTCATTTCCTAAAATTTATTTTTTGCTCCAAAAAAAGGAAAGAGTTATTTTGAGCAACTATTAAACTAAAGTCTTTGAGTATACCAATAACTAATTGTTAGCAATGTAGCTAAAGGTACCCAAATAGTCCTCACTTACTGAGAGATGTTCAAATGTAAGCATCTTTCATTTATTTTTGATACCTCTGCAATTTTCCAGTATGACACCAAGACTCTGCTTTCTAGTTTTCTGAATATAGAATGATATAAATAATGTAAGCAGAGAATTTTTGATAGTAGAATAGGTAATATTTTTGGAAATACAGGTCTATCTATAAATCTACTGAGACATTATAATTGCTTCATAGTACAAAGACTTTACACAATGATCTCCTTACAGGTATAAGAAGTTCGTGGTGAGATTTTAAAGAGGACATTCAGTCTTTAAAAAGGAATGCTTGTCATGGAATCAAAGAAATGATGAAGTTTCAAAAATTTCAAAAAGTCCTTCAGGATTTTAGTTCAGGATGGTTCATACTGAGAAAGAGAAAATGAGAGAGAGAGAGAGAGAGAGAGAGAGAGAGAGAGAGAAAGGGAGGGAAAGAGAGATTTGTAATCAGAACTTACAAGGTCACCTTTTCAGAAAGCAGATGAGAAAACTTTTAATAACTGACAGCACTGTCACCATTGGTTTAAGACTGTACTTTGAAAGATTTCTTCCAGAGGGAAGATGAGGCTCTGAAGGTATGAGCAGAAGACCGAACTGCTCTGAATGAGAAATAACAGAAATGTGGTGGGATCAAGCAATAAAGGGAACAGAGAAACATATAGATGAGGAAAACAAGCCATGACATGTGGCTAGAGCCATTATATGCATATATATATATATATATATATATATATATATATATATATATATATAT
>NW_025999905.1:4453600-4498106 GCF_001458135.2 Marmota marmota marmota | reverse complement strand
TATATATATATATATATTTCTAATGTGTTTGCCTTAACTGTGATTTAACCACTCTCCTTCTCCAGATCATTAATAAAATCTGCTATGCACTCAAATTCCTTATCTGTGTAATTTTCTCAAGAAGGAGAGGGATCTGTAATTCACATCTGGGTCAGTACACAGCACAGATAATATGTGAAATGGAGATAAAAGCAGGAGAGAAGGTTGGGGGTGGTTATAGTTTGAATCTGGAATGTTACGCAAAGGCCTATGTGTTGGAGGCTTGGTTCTCAGGTGATGATGCTATTGGGTGGAGGTGGAATCTTTAGGAGATGGGACCTGATTGGAGGAAGTAGATCACTGGAGGGCATGCTCTTGAAAGGTATATTGGGACCCTGGCTCCTTCCTTTTTCTCTGTGCTTCCAGCAACTTCCCTATAGGCCCTAGGCAATAGGGCAAAGCAACCATGGATTGAAACTTCTGATACCATAAGCCAAAATAAATCCAGCCTCTTTGAAGTTGATTATCTCAGGTCACAGCAATGAAAAGTAGGGACTAACTACTATCACTGGGGCTATAATTGTTAATTTTAGGTGTCACCTTGGCTAGATAAAAAGATACTCAGATAGGTGATAAAACATTCATTCTGGATATATCTGTAAAGGTGTTTCTCAAAGAAACTGGCATTTGAATCAGTGAACTGATATAGAAGATCCACCTATTCAGTGTGGGCAGGCAGAGTCCAATTGGGTGAGGACCTGGATAGAACAAAACTTTAGAGGTCCAGATTCTGAGACCCTTGACTTCAGTCTAAGTGTACACTTTTGGGTCCCCTGGTTCCAAGGGGAACCTGGTTCTGAGGCCTTCAGAACTAGAAACTACTCTACCACCTTCCCTGGTTCTCCAACTTGCAGATGGTATACCATGGAACTTCTCAGCTTCCATAATTTCATGAGCCAGTTTCCTGAAGAAATTCCCTCTCATCCATCTATCCTATTGGTTCTCTCTGTTTGGAGAACCCTGACTAATACAGAGAACCAGACAAAATTGAACTTAAGAGGTCAGCAGAAGTGGGAATAGGTATATCCATAGAAACACGAGCTCTAAAAACTTTGTGAAAATATCAGGGAGAGATACTTCCCACAGGACAGATGACAGAGACTGAAGCCAACTCTTTTTTAAATCTGAAATGGCAGGGTGACCTAAGCTCATATGCGAATTTCAATGTATCAGGGATCCAAGTGAAAACATAGGCATATAAAATTAGAGCTACTGATGCCAATCTGATAGGATGACTATTCTTGTGGCTGATATTTTCCTGACCGCTTATTTTGATAGTTCATTTTGAATCTATACTAAAAACGGAGTTTTTTTTTGTATCAAATTTATTAATTGGTTAAGTTTTTCTTGATAAAAAAAATAGCCATTGTTGAAATACCATAGTAAAGGTCTTCCAGTAGAAATGTTAATATTGGAAGACCTTCTATTTTCAACTCAACTTGTTCAAAGGGCATAAATAATCAAATAGGACCTATTTTAGTAAAGCAATTGAATGAGGAATTTAGCAGTGCTTCCCCAATATAACAAAAGACTTTAATAGTGAGAGTAATTTTAATTGGCATTCAGCATGTTCCCTTGGCTTATTGGCTTTATTATTTGAAAATCAACTCACATTTATTGATCACCTTCTTTCCTGAAACCAGTGTGTCCAGATACCTTATGGATAAATGAAGAGACAAAAGAGGTAAATCCAAATATATATATAACCTTATGTGGTAGCTAATTTATATGTCAATATAGCTGAGATATGATTCTCAGATATTTGGTCAAACAATATTCTGGGTGTTTCTGTGAAGGTGTTTTTTGGATGAAGTTAACATTTAAATTGTTGGGGTTTGAGTAGGTTATTCTCCATAATATGGTAGGGCTTCATTTAATCAATTGAAGGCCTTAAGATAACAAAGACCGACCATCTCTGAGAAAGAAGGAATGACTCTTCCCCAAGTCTCCAATTTGCTAGACCACACTGCAGAGTTTGTACTCACCACACTTCTACAATCATATGAGCTAATTCTTTAGATCTCTACATATGTACATCCTGTTGTTTCTATTTCTCTGGACTAATACACTACTGTTGTGGTGTCCCCAAAAAACTCCTGTGTGAGACAATGCAAGAAAGTTTGGAGGAGAAATGATTGGGTTATAACACTGACCTAATGGGTGAATTATCCTTGATGGGATTAACTGGGTGGAAACTGAAGGCAGGTGGGATGTAGCTGGAGGAGGCCTTTCATTGGGGGTGTGGCTATGGGCTATATATTTTGTATTTAGAGAGTAGATTCTTTTTCTCTCTGAATTCTGATCATCACATGAGCTACTTCCCTCTGCCTCAATCTTCTGCCATTATGTTCTGCCTCACCTCAAATCCCCAGGAATGGAGCTGTCGTTTTAGGGACTGAGACCTCTGAATCTGTAAGCCTCCAAATAAAAATTTTTTCCTCTACAATTGTTCTGGTTAGATCCTTTAGTTACAGTAGCAAAAAAAAAAAAAAAAGTTGACTACAACAACTACTGAAGCCATTTTTATCTTTATAAGTAATGGCCATAACAAAAACTCTTGGTCAAGGGGATGGAGATATAACTCTATAACTAGGTTGGAGAGCATTTACATGGCATGCACAAGACCCTGAGTTCAATCTCTCTCTCTCTCTCTCTCTCTCTCTCTCTCTCTCTCACACACACACACACACACACACACACAAATAAAATAAAATAAAAGAACATTTTTGATCAAGAATTCATGTTTATTGTGCACATTTATAAAGTTTGTATATTATAGTATTCCAGGTAATTTTAGTTTTAGCTCAATCTCCTGAAGTGAAGATTGCAGTTTTCATTTCTTTCAACAGGCAGTATTTAGGCAACAAATATTTTTGAGCTCCTACTCTGTGCACAGCACTGTTCTTAGTGCTGAGGACAAAGTGGTGAATAAAAGACCACACACACACACAAACACACACAATAATAATAATAATCCTGCTCTCATGGAGCTTATATGCTAGTAGAAAGAGACAGACAACTAATGAACTTATTTAAATCAGATGGTGATAAGTGCTAAGAATAGGACTAAAGCAGTTTACCCCCGCCCCTCGCCTTTAGGCTAAAGGTTGAAAAGATGAGGTAGATTTGTGCAATTTCATATAGCAGATTTGAGTAAGTGACCTTTGAGTGGAGAAGTAAATGAGAGAGCCATGCATATTTATGAATGGGAAGGGTTCCTGGCACCAAAAGAAGCAAGGCCAAGGACTCTGGGGCAGAAGTACTAAAATGTGTGACGGGAAGGCACAGAAGATGGTATGTCTAGAGGGAGATGAAACCAGAGAAATTCCCAGGAAATTTTGTATACAAAATTTGAGGATCCCGAAAAAGGCAGCAGTTTGTTCTGGATGAGATGGAGAGTAAATGAAGTGTTGAGCAGAAGTTTTATATAATTTAACTTGAGATTTAGAAGACTTCCTTAGGCTACTCTCAGAGGTGGGTACAGGGGTTAAAAAGAAAAACTTGTGGAAGAGAAGACCAGTTGGAGACTACTATAAAATCCTATCAGGAAATGATGACAGTAGGAACAGTAGAGCTAGTTATATTTCAAAATGTAGAGCCAGAAGAATGGAAAAATAAAGAGTGAAGGTTGACTCTATGTTTAGGGATGTGAGGTAGGAGAAGAATAGAATTGGGTTTATTGTAATGGGAATCTGGGAAAGGAGCAATTGAAGGAAGAATGTGGATCAAGGATCTGGTCTTGACATGTTAATTACTAATATCTACAACATATAAGTCACATATCACATTTTACACATTGATAAATGTGTAAATGTCAGACACTTAAGGGAAAATGTCAAGAAGGAAGTTATGTAGATGAGTATGGAATTCAGGGGTGAGGTCTTAGCGGCTAATATATATTTGGAGGTTTTTAGTAAATAGGTGGTCTATGTAGTTATTAAACCATACAAAAATTCACAGAAAGTAAATCTAGAAATTGGAGAAACCTGAGGCCAGAGTCTTTGGACACTCCAATGTTCAGAGATTAGAACAAGAGGAGCATCAAGCAGAGGATACTGAGGAGAGCAGTGAGGGAGGTACAAAAAAAACCCAGAAAAGGTAGGGTGTTCAGGGACAAGTGAAGGAAGTGTTTCAAATATTAGAGAAAGTGATCTATAGACAGGTTAAAAATTAAACAAGGACTGGACCAAGACTTGATCATCATTTTTATCAGTATGGAGGTTATTAGTATCTTGCTAATAGGAATTTGATTCCAGTAGAGGGAACAAAAAGTAATTAGAATCCATTCAAGAGTGACATCGATGGAGAATTGTAGACAAAAATATACACATATCTTTTTGGTTTTGAGATACAGGCAGTAAAGAATGTAATCCTAGCTGTGTTAGCTAGAGCCGAACCTCGGAAGGGTTTTTGACCTTTTTTTTTTTTTTTTAGGTTAAAGAGTTAAGGACATATGTGTATGCCAATGAGAATGATCCAACAGAGCAGGCAGTTTGGCAGTTTTTACAGCAGAGTTTAGAGAGAGTAAATCAGTGCATAAGTTGGATTTAGAAAGGATAAAATGGGAAAGTTTTGAAAGTGGATGCAGATAGGTGGATGGATTTAGCAATGGGAATGTGGCAAAACTCTCTTTTGATTAGTCAACTTTTTCCAGTGAAATAAAAGTAATGAACCGAGGATGAGGGGAGGGGAATGTTAAATGCCAACAGCTGAATTTTCTGACTAGCTCTCTGTTTTCTTCAGTTGAGTTTAGGGAATTTGGAGCAGGACACTTTTCACCTCGTCTTCTTCAAGCAGAATATTTAGAATTAAGGGTGTATTTTGGTTCATGTTTAAGGAAACTGACCAAGAACACCAGCCGGCTTTCTCATTATTTAGCCTGCTGCTCCACCGTGCAAGCACCAGGGTCTGTCCAGTTCCATTAAGAGGAATAGGACCTTGGACCTGTCCTGACTCTGTCTAGACTAAGATGAGGACTTACGAATAAACCCGTATTCCAGATGTTCCACTGTCTCCTTTACACCTTTGTTCTTCTCTAAGAACTTACTTAGTCCCCAAAAGGGTTAAAAACACTTGCTCTGGAGTTATTATCAAGTGCTGACTTTTTAAATCCATTCCTTCTGACAATCCACAAAGCAAATAAAACATGCAGGACCCTCTGTGGACATGGACCTATCTTTTGAAAAAAGAAGAAACAATCCTCTGCCTTCCATATTGCTGAATGTGAATTTCCTAAAATTCTTATAACTACAAGTATGATTTTGAAACATCCTTCCAAAGGTATTCTACTTGATGGGTGAAATATTATTGAGGTGTATTCTTTTGGTAGGTCAGAGGGTGGGTTAAGGTTTAATGTGAATGTTTTTGTTATTTGAAAGATATTTTTTTTCTCTCCTTTTGAATTTCTATATTGTTACCAGGGATTTTCCTTCTCGGTACTGGTCCTACTAGAACAGGGTCAGAAAATAGGAGAAAGGAGACTAACATTCAGCACTGTCTATCTGGCAAGCATTTTCCAGAGGTTATTTAAATTTTAAAAGAATGTTCTGAGACAGGCTTTGAGTCTCCATTTTGCAAATTAGGAAACTAGGATAATAAAAGTAGCTCTAAACCACTTGGCATCGTGGAGAGTTGTTAATTAATTACAGTGCTTCAGAAAAAAATTGGAAATAAAACACAGCCGAATTTTGCTGCAACATACTATAAGACTTCCTGCATAACCCACTGTGTCTTGGCCTGGCATCCTGGCTCTGTCTCACTCTACCAGCCTGACTTAATCAAGGTCATTGAAAGCTATTCCTGTCTTGCCAGGTGTAAGCAGCTGTTCCAGATTGGTGTTATCAGCAAATTTATTGAACTTGCTCTCCCTTCCATCACCCTGTGGATAACTCTGGCCCACAACCAGCCCTTATGGATGGACACCCCTTGATAAATGTCCTCAGGATGACAAGAAGTCACTGATAGCTACTCTTTGATTGCAACTCTTCAGCCACTTGACAGCACTGTGATCCACGCTATGTATTAACAGCTTGTTGAAAAGAAATGTCATGTGAAATGGTATCAAAAGCCTTACTGAAGTCTGGATATATTACATCTATTGCTTCCCTTTTGTCAGTATGCCAAATAAAGAAATTAAGCTTATTGCCTGATTTCTTCCTCAAGGCATGTTGTTAACTACTCAACAGCTCTTATTTTGTTAATTCGCTTATCAATGAATCATTTGTATCTTTCCACTGACAAATAGCATTTGATCTTGCATTTCAACTGACAAACAGCTCTAAGACGATATTCTGAAAGTCTTCAGGCACTTTTGGATTGTCTTTTTTTAGGTTGTGTTTTGAAAGTATGATTGTCTTGAGCAAGGTATGCATTAACATAGCCCAAACACTCGTGTCTTTCCACAATATCAGAATTTATTAAATAATAATAATGATTCACAAGCTATGTTGAGAGCCACAGCCCAAGGGGCCCCAGCAAACTTCCAGCTGATTGGCTCACCATGGCCCCAGCAAACTTCCAGCTGCCAGCTGATTGGCTCCTCTAAGGTGATGCTCATTGGGCTGTTTCCTGGCCCTTTCAGTCCACGGAGCTGCTCACTGGGGGACTCTTTTGGCTCCGCCCACGCGACCCAGCCAGTCAGCCTCAAGAGTGGGAGGAGTGTGGGTTGAGAGGCTTGTGGGAAGCCGGTGGTGGCAGTTGGGCTCTGAGGGAATTCCTGAAAAGCTGGTGTGGTGTGCCCTGTGTTCTAAAAATAAAGTTTGTTTCTGCTTGTCAAGTGGCTCATGAATTGTGCCCAGCCAGACTGTGGCAAAGCTACACCACTATCATCTTTGCAATTCACTGAGTATTCATATGTTACCTGGTAGCCATAGGACAGGCAATCCTGTGTTTCTTTTATTCCACTCTTAATTACTAATATCTACAACATATAAGTCACATATCACATTTTACACATTGATAAATATAGGTTCCAGAAAGGCTGAGAGAGAGTGAAGATAACCCCAGGGTTCTAGGAAGCCTTACTAAGAGCAGATATAAATGCAGAGTCACTCTAGGTGGTCAGATAAGATTACTGACCAGCTGGACTAGCCAAAGAACTTGTTCAGTGCTCAGAGTGTCAGAACATAGAACTTATTCTAGATCAGAGTCCAGATAGCAGACAGTTTCAAAGTGAGCCACATCAAGCAGGCCCATGACAAGAGGGAGTTGAGCTGAAGCCCAGGAACTGAGTTAGATATTTCTCACCTTTGGAATCTGTGACGTGTTCACTGGGTTTGATGAGAGATTGGTGTGTGGGCCTACAACAGTCTTGAGGTGCTCCTCTTTTATGGGTCTCAGGTGAGGTGGTTGCTTCATCCAATGATCTGGTGTGTTTGATAAGCTCATGGGCTTGGTTTTTCAGATTATAGGGCTCGTATGCCCATGAATTCATGTGCTACTGTTTTAATTTGATTAGTTCGCAGGTGGCCATTATTTACTAGCACAATTTATCAGTTTATGTTATGGTTCTGTTAAAGGTGGTTGTGCAAATGGTGATTGTTTACTTGTACAAACAGGGTACAGGATAATTCTACCTTGGTGCTTGTGCTCAAAGTGAAACAGTCCATAATGAACTATTTATTGCTTTATAAAATGGAACTAGGGGCTGGGATTGTGGCTCAGCAGTAGAGCACTCACCTAGCACGGACGGGACCCGGGTTCGATCTTCAGAACCACATAAAAATAACGGCATTGTGTTGTGTCCATCTACACCTAAAAAAATAAATATTTTTTAAAAAATAAATAAAATGGAACTAGACATAGCCTGAAAACTACTGTAACATGTATCATGGAGTAAGTGAGAGCAGGGCACAGCCCATTCTCTGCAATGGGGTCCAAGAAAATGCCCTGGGATCCAAAGAACAGTGAATATATTTACTTTGTCCAGTGCTGTATTTACTCTCATTTCAGACAAATAGCAACTAGATAAAGATTGTCTTGATCCACTTTGAGTTGAGTTTTGTTCATGGTGAGAGATAGGGATTTAATTTTATTTTATTGCATATGGAATTCCAGTTTTCTCACCACCATTTATTGAAGAGGCTATCTTTTCTCCAATATGTGTTTTTGATGTCTTTGTATAATATAAGATAACTGTAGTTATTTGGGTTTGTCTCTGTGTTCTTTATTCTGTACCATCTCTATTCTGGACAAGTCTATTTTGGTGCCAATACCATCCTGTTTTTGTTACTATTGCTCTGTAGTATAGTTTGGTCTGGTCTAGTGATGTCACCTACTTCACTCTCCTTGTTTAGGATTGCTTTAGCTATTCTGGTTCTCTTATTTTTCCAGATGAATTTCATGACTGCCTTTTCTATTTCTATGAGGAATGTCATTGGGATTTTGATTGGAATTGCACTGAATCTGTATAGTGCTTTTGGTAGTATGGTCATTTTGACAATATTAATTCTGCTTTCCATCTTCTAAGATCTTTAATTTCTTTCTTTAGTGTTCTGTAGTTTTTGTTGTAGAGGTCTTTTACCTCTTTCATTATATTGATTCCCAAGTATTTTATTTTATTTTGAGGCTATTATAAATGGGGTAGTTTTCCTCATTTCCCTTTCAGAGGATTTGTCACTGATGTACAGAAGTGCCTTTGATTTATGAGTGTTGATTTTATATCCTTTTACTTTGCTGAATTCATTTACTAGTTCTAGAAGTTTTCTGGTGGAATTTTTGGAGTCTTCTAGGTATAGAATCATATTGTCAGCAAATAGTGCTAATCTGAGTTCTTCTTTACTTATTCATACCCCTTTAATTTCTTTCATCTGCCTAATTTCTCTGGCCATTGTTTCAAGCACCTAGGAATTAAACCAGAAATACTGCACCTGTTAGAAGAAAAAGTAGGTCCAAATCTCCATCATGTCAGATTAAGCCTTGACTTCCCTAGTAAGATTACTATAGCACAAGAATTAGAATTGAAGAATCAATAAAAGGAATGGATTCAAACTAAAAAGCTTTCATTTCCTATCATACTTAACACTGCTTTCATTCACACTGTTTTCACTTTCCTCTCAGCAGAAGAAACAATCAGTGAGGCGAATAAAGAGCAAATCTTTACCACAAGCACATCAGATACAGCACTAATCTCTAGGATATATAAAGTACTCATAAACCTTAACACCAATAAAAAAAATCAATAAATGGGCCAAGGAACTGAACAGAAGAGGATATACAATCAATCAACAAATATATGAAAAAAATGCTCATCATCTCTAGCAATTAGAGGAATGCAAATCTAAACTAAGATTTCATCTTACTCCAGTTAGAATGGCAGCTATCAAGAATACAAACAACAATAAATGTTGGCAAGGATGTGGAGGAAAAGGCACACTCATACATTGCTGGTGAGACTGCAAATTGGTGCAACCAATGTGGAAGGCAGTATGGAGAATCTTTGGACACTTAGAATGGAACCATCATTTCACCCAAGCTATCCCACTCCTCAATCAACAGATATATGTCTATACACAGAGGACTTAAAAATAGCATACTACAGGGACACAGCCACATCAATGTTTATAGAAGCACAATTCACAAAAGCTAAGCTGTTGAACTAACCTAGATGCTCTTCAGTTGATGAATGGATAAAAAAATGTGGGACACATACACAATGGAATACTATTCAACATTAAAAGAGAATAAAATCATGACATTTGCAGGTAAATGTTTGGAGTTGGAGAATATAAAGCTAAACAAAGTAAGCCAATCCTCAAAAACCAAAGGCTGAATGTTTTTTCTGAAGGATGCTGATTCATAATGGAGTTGGGGGCGGAGCATGGCATGGGAGGATTAGACAAACTCTAGATAGGGCAAAGGGATGGGAGGGGAAGGGAGGGGGCATGGGGGTAAAAAAGATGATGAAATGAGATGGACATCATTACCCTAAGTACATGTATGAAGACACGAATGGTGTGAAAATACTTTTATGTACAATCAGTGACTTGAAATTTGTGTACAACCAGAGATATGAAAAATTGTGCTCTATATGTATAATATGAATTTTAATGTATTCTGCTGTCATATATAACAAATTAGAATTAAAAAAATTTAAAAAAAAAAGATTGTCTTTGCATACCCGTTCTACCTCCAGTATTTTACTGTGAAGAAGTGGTATCATTATACCTAGGAGATCAGTAGCTTTGTGATGGGGAGAACTGAGTGTGTGAATACATGTGTATGTATGTGAACATACTTTTTCAAAGGAAGGTGAATTCTTTCCTACCACTGTGCTGTGTTTCTTTAATTTTGATTGACTTTGGACTTGCAAGATTTGCTTCATTTGTGAGACTGGGGATAGAACACAGGGATGTTCTACAACTGAGTTCTATCCCCAACCCTTTTTTACTTTTTATTTTGAGACAGAGTCTCACTAAGTTGCCCAGTCTGGCCTCCAACTTGCCATCTTCCTGCTTAGCCTCCCAAATCCTTCTCAAGAGATTACAGGCATGCACCACTATGCCCAGCTGAATTTACAAGTTTTTGATCAACCCCAGTAATAATAATTCATCTCTTTTCTCTAATATCACTTCCTGCATCCATGTCAATAACTCCTTTGAAATACTATTCAATCCCTTTCCCTTGCTGGTAGAAATACTGAGGCTTTGGTTTTGATGCCGAATTTTCTTTTTTACATCTTTCATTTCCTATCACTCTGCTTTCACTTCTGGGATAGGGATAAAGCAAAGGCTGATAAATGCATAGAATTCCTACTCTGTGAATTTATACATATATTCACATATGTGTGTGCGCATGTGTATATAATTTCAGAAGTATTTTTTTTTCCTCTTGAGGCTAGCAGAGGCTTCTCAGTATAATATTCTAGAGCAAGGGTCAGCATATAGAAGGCTGGACAGTAGATATTTTAGACCAGTCTTTTTTGTAGCTACTTAATTCTGTTGTTTTTAGGGTAAAGACAGCCATAGATGCTATAAAATGAAGGAGAATGACTTTGTTCCAACAAAATGTTATTTACGAAAACAGATGACTGGCTGGATATAGTCCAGCAGCTATAGTCTATGGTTTGCTTCCTGTAGATTACAGATTCTTACTCTAGATACCAACAATGAGAGTTGACATCTAAATGTGGAACCCTCCTGGTTTTCTTGGGCTCTGGGATAAGGTGCTGTAATATTTTAGTTTTGACTCTTAATTCACCCCTGGTAGATTTCAACTTGAGAAACTGATTTAACTTAGTTGAGTGCCCTCTGCACTAGATGTCTTGAATCTGAGTAACTTTGGGACCAAATTTCAGGCCATACTCATTTCCGTTCTTTTTCTTTTGTCAGTGGTGTGGGTAGATTTGGAATCCTATACATTCTTTAGTTTGAAGATATGAAAAGAAATGGCATGAAATACCTCAAAGTCATTGGCTTAGAATTGGTACTATTAAATATGGCAGTTCAATCATCAGAAGCTTTTCCCTGTAGGATTAAAAAGAAGCAAAAAACAACAATCAAACAAACCTAAATTACATTATAATGGGATAGAATGAAATGGAATTTGACTGCAACCTAGCAACCATCAACTGTATCTCAGTTGTTTATGAGATTTAAAATGTGTGGAAGTAGTTTATGCTGTCCTATTCCTGAATTCTCTGGGCTAGCTGCTTTACCAAATGGACAATTGATGAGAAGGTATATATGGCTTTGAAAACCCCCGGGACATTTCAGGCTAAAATGAAATAAAATAAAGATTATTTTTCTCAAAAGAATGTTGTTTGAAACTTCTGTTTTCAGCTAGGATAATTAACAAACTTCTCAGTGTTATTAAATACTATATAGCTTTATACTTTAAAAAGGAAACTTCTGTTATTAAAAGAATAGAATTTTTTCTTTCAAAATTTTTATTGGTGCATTATGGTACATAATGATGGGATTTATTATTGCATATTTGTACATGCACTCAATATAATAATATAATTTGACAAAATCACTCCCAGCTCTTTCCCCATCCCCCTGCATCCATCCCCTGGTTCCTTTTCTCTACTGATCTCCCTTAGATTTTCATGAAATCCCTGCCAACCCCCCTTTCCTTTTTCCTCTCCAGTTTCTACATATGAGAGAAAACATATGACAATTGACATTCTGAGTCTGGCTTATTTTTGCTTAACATAATGGATGACTCTGTAGTTTTAACCATTTTCCTGAAAATGGAATAATTTCATTTATATACATACATACACATATATACATAGATATATTAAATACACACTACATTTTCTTTATCCATTCATGCATTGATGGATACCTAGGTTGGTTCCATAGTTTGGCTATCGTGAATTGTGTGGCCATAAACATGGTTATGCATTTGTTACTCTTTAGGACAAATACCAGGGGATGGTATGGCTAGGTTCTCTGGTGGTTCCATGCCTAGTCTTTTGATTTCCATAGAAGTCGTACTAATTTATAATCCCACAACAGTATAAAGTGTTCTTTTTTCTCCACATCCTCTCCAGCATTTATTATTGTTCACATACTTGATGGCTGCCATTCTGACTGGATAAGACAAGAAATCTCAGTGTAGTTTTGATTTGCATTTCCTTAAATGCTAATGATGTTGAACATTTTTTATGTGTATGTTACCCATTTGTATTTCTTCTTTTGAGAAGTATCTGTTTAATTCTTTGCCCATTTATTAATTGGGTTATTTGATTTTGGGGAAGGTGTTAAGTTTTTTTTAGTTCTGTATATATTCTAGATATTAATCTTCTTTCAGTATCTAGCAAAGATTTTCTCCCCTTCTGTAGGTTCTTGCTTCACATTCCTAATTTTTCCTTTGCTGTGCAGAAGCTTTTTAATTTGGTGCTATCCCATTTATTAATTCAGTAGATTCCCCCTGAGAAAGTGTTTGCCTGTGCATATATGCTGGAGTGTTGGCCCTATGTTTTCTTGAAATAATTGCATAGTTTCTGGTCTAAGTCCTACCTAGGTCTCTGATCCATTTTGAGCTGACTTTTGTGCAGGGTGAGAGAAAAGGGTCTAGTTTCATTCTTCTACGTGTGGATAGCCAGTTTTCCCACACCATTTGTTAAAAAAGCTGTCTTTTCGCCCATGTATGTTTTTGGCACCTTCGTCAAGAATCGAATGTGTGTTTGTCTTTGTGTCATCTGTACCATTGGTCTATGTGTCTTAAAAGATAGAATATTAACATGGGCTGTGTCTTAGAAAATTTTCTAGTGGAATTCATTTTCTTCTCAGTCTGACATTATCATCTACATGAGTTTTACTCTTCTCTTGCTATCACTGCCAGCAGAGATCATAAATGCCCTCTTTCCAGATTACTTTCCAGAAGAAAAACACAAAAGACTTGATTTTATCCTTTCACTTAAAACATTATATGAAAAACTATTTTTTTATTAAACTTAGGGCTGGGGTTGTGGCTCAGTGGCAGAGCACTTGCCTTCCACGTGTGAGGCACTGGGTTCCATCCTCAGGACCACATAAAATAAACAATCTTTATTGTTTATTTATTTTTATGTGGTCCTGAGGATGGAACCCAGTGCCTCACACATGCTAGGCAAGTGCTCTACCACTGAACTACAACTGTAGCCCCTGAAAAGCTATTTTTATATCCACTCATTACTTTCAAATTCTCTTTAATGCAGCTTTATCAATTTGGACAATAAAATCTCATTTATTTGTGCATTTGGGCAGGACTACCCTAAAGGGGTTCTGTTTGATATTTATGGCAAAACAAAATTGTGCATAATGATGATCAATGTAAATAATTCACCAATACTAGCTATAAATTCAACTAGGATTAGTAAAATCTAAACTCTTTGGTAGACTTTCAGCGCATACTTCACACCAGCCACTACTTAATTCTGCAGCTTTCTACACCAACTCTATGCAGCCTCCACCATGGCCAAAGCTGAAGCTCACCTTGTATTTCCTTTTCTCTCTGTGCTTTTCTCTATAATGGGAATATCCTTTTCCCTCTAGTTCTACCTTTCAAAATGCTTATCCTCCTTCGAAAGCTGCATTGAAACGTCATCAGCTTCGTGAAGCCTTCTCCAATACTGCAACCAAAATGAGCTCTCTTCCAAGATTTTATGGCATGTTATTGTGGTGGCGTGTTGGTTTGCATGTATGGTAGAGTCACTGACAATGACTTTACATATAAGCCCAAACATCTGCCTACATCATTTGTCATGCTTGAAAATTCATTGATAAAGATTTTTTTATCCACAATTTATTTCCTTTTATGTATACTTTATCTTAATATTGAGCCATTGTATTCAAGTTTTTAAATGTTTATATACATATATATATATATTTACATATATGTATATATATATATTTACATATATGTATATATATGTGTGTGTGTTGGTTATATTATCTATACATTTTTCAGTATAGTCAAGGGAATATTCTAGTGTGTGTGTGTAAAAAGAGTGTGTGGTGTGGCTGGGAATGTAGCTCAATGGTAAAGCACATATTTAACCTTTGCAAGGCAGACCTGGGGTTTGATACTCAGCAGGGTTGCACATATAAACACACACAAAAGAAAAAAGAAAAGAAGAGTCTGTTATGTCTGATAAGATAGAGAACACGTGAAAGAGATATCCCTTTTCTTTTATTCCTACTTCAAACAGTCATACTAATAGATACCCATGTGCCCAGGCCAGTAATTTTGGTGACATCATAAATTTCTCTCTGTGCCTCTCTTCCCTCCAATCAATGGCTAAAACCTGTTGATTCTACCTCTGGAAAGTGATATCTCCAAGCTTACCAGCCCAATTGGTGTGGCTCACAAGGGTCTCATCACCTGTGACCAAGATTATTTCAATTCTACTCATCTTCCAGAGGATTTTTGTGTACTAGAGGCCAAACCTAAGGCCTTGTAGATACAAGGCAAGTGATATACTTCTGAGCCGTACCCCTAGCTCCTTCACAGGATTTTTTCAAAAACTTTGTTGACATATAATAATTGTATGTCTTTATAGGGTATGATGTTATAGTGTGATACCTGTATGTATTGTGTAATGATTAAATCAGGATAATTAGTATATCCAATAGCTTAAATTTTTGTCATTTATTTTCTGTAAGAATAGTCAAAATTCTCTCTTCTAGCTATTTGAAATACAGAATTTTATTGAATTGTATTGTTAGCTATAGTCATTCCTACTGCCAACAGAGTATAAGGACTCAGAGGATATTTATTCAATATAAATCTGATTATGTCATATTCCCACTCAAAATTCTTGATGGCTCTCTACCATTCAAAGATTAAATATTTCAATTCCTGGCATGATAAAGACCCTTCATGATCTGGCCTCATGTCGCCATATTAAGCATCATCTCTTATCCAGCCTTGTCCCCTCTTGCTCCCACAGTTCTTGCCTCTTGCTTTCTACTGCATCAACATAGCTGCACGTTAGTTTCTAACCCTGCTCTTACATTCCTCAGTGACTTGGCATATGGTACTTCCTCTATCCCAGATGCCACCTGGATGCTGCTTCTCTAAAAACATCCCAGACTTTCTCAGGAATAGTTTTTCTGTTTGATTTTGGTTTTTAAAAAGCAGTTGTTTTCTTGTGTGTCTGTATTTCCAGGGCCAGTAAGCTCTAAGAAGGTGGAAATTGTATCTTTCCTTCCTTACATCCTCAGACCTAATTATAAATGTTCATTGATTAAATTAGTGAATGAAAAGATGCCTGCACTGAAATAACTTTGAGAGATTTGAAATAATCACTGCAGATAATTCTGTTGCTTTCACAGTCTTCTTTCTAGAAACCTAGTGTTATGTTTTAGATGCAAGGTATCCCCCAAAAGCTTATGTTTAAGACAAGGCAAGAAAGTTTAGAGGTGAAATGATTGGGTTATAAGAGCCTTTAACCTTATTAGTACAATCCCCTGATAGGGATTAATTGGATGGTAACTGTAGGCAGGTAGGTGTGGCTAGAGGAGGTAGGTCACTGGGAGTGTGCCTTTGGGGAATATATTTTGTTCTTGTTGAGCAGAGTAGTCTCTCTCTGCTTCCTGGTGCAAGGTTCTGAGCTGCTTTCCTCTGCCACACCCTTCCACAAGGATTTCTTCCTCATCTCTGGCCAAAAACAATGGAGTTGACCTTCTGTGGACTAAGACCTCTGAAACTCTGAGCCCCAAATCAACTTTTCCTCCTCTGAAATTGTTCTTGTCAGATTTTTTAGTCATAGCAACAAAAAAAGTTGACTAAAACATTCAGTTATTTGGTTAAATTTTTCTTTTTGGATCTTTTCTATTGATGCTTTCTTAGAGTTTTACTGAATTTGCTGTTTTCTTTCATTTTGCTTATTCCAATTTATTTTATTATTTCTTTTATATTTGTGATTCTATGAAGTTCATTAATGATAGAACCGTTTCTACTCAAAAACACTGTGTAACTAATTTTACATGAATGACCCTTGCTAAGAATTTTTCCTTCTATCTAGCAGAAACAAGTTTAAATATAGAATCTCAGGCTTTAAGAAAATGTAGACATCTTTACCAGAGTAGATGATGATGAAGATGTGATGGAGAAGTAATAGTAGTAGTTAGTGGTTATAAGCATAAAGTCAGATAATCTGTGTAGTTTTCTTAGTATAGTGTTTTGTACACAGCCAGTTCTCAGAAAATGAGATGTTGAAGCTATCTATTTTCTTTGGTTTGGATTTGGGCTTTTTATTGTTATTATTGGCCATTATGACTTTTAGTTTAAATATTCCTGGAAAGAAACTAATCATTTAAATACTGATACAAGAAATTGTATGCTAAGAAAAATTGTTCTTTGAGACCCTTTTGAAAATATTCTCCCATGTTTTTTTTCCCTGACAATAGCCACTTTTTCATTTGGTACATGATCTTATTTCAAAAACTTATTTAACCTTTTGATGCTGTTATTTTATTATAAAGTTTTGTTTTTCTGTTAAACATGGATATTCAATATTTTAAAGTCAAGATTTATGTTGTATGAGAATATATTACCTTAAAAACTAAAAATCAATGTCAGAATATTATTTGATTTTAATAGTATGGTTTTAAACTTTTCAAAGTGTATTATGAAAGTAGAATGCAAAAGAATTAACGGGGAACAAGCCGAGCATGGTGGCACATAGCTATAATCCTAGTGACTCAGGAGGCTGAGGTAGGAGGATCTCAAGTTCAAAGCCAGCCTCAGCAACTTTGCAAGGCACTTAGCAACCTCAGCGAGACCTGTCTCTAAATAAAAAGATACAAAAGGCTGGGGATGTGGCTCAGTGGTTAAGCGGTACTGGGTTCAATCCCTGGAACCAAAAAGAATTATGGGGAGAGTCTACAGCTAAATCTCTGCATTATGATGTATACTATGCCATTTCTCTACCCTAGAGGATGTTTGGAAGTCTTTTAAGAGGAAGACAGTAAATATGCTGGCAAAAATGGTAGTCAGCCTTTCATGCTACATAGCTGCCAGAAAACTGACTTAGACATATCCAACAGCTCAGAAAAGAGCCAGCCAGATCTTTGGCAATTTGTAAATCCAGATCAGCTAGCTCTTCTTATTCCATCTCAGATGACATATTCTGGAGCCCCCAGGGACAAGTAGAAAAGCCTGTCACATTTAACCCAGTTAATCCTTCAAGGCATTGCATAAATGCCATAGCTGTAAAATCAAAGGAGATACAAGCTCTCCCTCTCTTTTGGAGGGCACCCCAGTCCCTCTTCCCATAACTGCCTGGGACCCACTTCAGTGCTGCCTTCTCTGAGGCTGCTCTGAACCTGGGATGTATTTTGGTTCCCATCTCCAATGTTAAGGATTTGGACAATCTAATGAACTATAGAAGTACCAATAGTCCAATTACATTGGAACAGGATCCTATTGCCTTAATCCAAAATTTGAACATATTAAATGGCAATTTGGGACTCTAAAGTTGGTAGAGAAGTATTTATCTTCTGTTTTATGTGATGATGAGAAGGGGATTTTAGAAAAAAAAATATATTCAACATTATTATTTCATATTTAAACAAACACCACCAAAACATCATCATTTTTTGAAATGGAAACTGTAGAAAATAAAACCCAATAAAATCCTCTTGTTTGGAAAGGATTTTTAAAATTATTTATCTTCTTTATTAGAGAGATTCTCTCTAAAGAAGATGGATACTTCTCCCAAGTGACAGAACACTTTCATGAAGATGGCCAGGGGAAAGATTTTGATGGTTTTGAAAGAGAATAGTCATTAGCAAGCTAACAAAGGTTCACTATTCTAATTATTTTGTCTGTTAAACTAGGTGGCTGGGCCTTTCTATCAACGTTCTTCTATCTTCTTCTTCTTCTTAATTCCTTTTTTAAAAAATATAGTGCTGGGATTTGAACCCAAGGTACTGCATATGATAAACACATGATTTCCACTGAGCTACATCTCCAGCCCCACTCCAAAAATTTTAATTTTCAGTCCATAAAATACATAAAGTCCCCAAACTGCATCTAAGCCCAGACCGGTTAGTTAAAAGTGACAACTTCTTATTCTGAGCACTCCTACCCTCCACTTAATCCCAGCAAACTCAAAACTTTGAAATATAATATTTACATCACTCTGTAATAATAATGCTATCTGATACAAAACTTTCACTTTTAAAGTGTTACTCAGGAACTTTAGATGAGCAGTTCTACTTTTATAATAAAGTAAATTGATACACCATATCAAGTTGTTCTGGAAAAAAAAAAAGATCATACCCTTCTCAAAAGAGAGCAATCTCCTGATTTTGTACCAGCAGGCTTTGGCTCAAATTTGTCATTTGAACCTGACTACTCTTAAGTGAGTGATTTCTTGATTGATTTTTGTACACTTTCAACAGTGATCCTCAGTGTTCAGTTTATTCCCTGAAATGTCACTGTAACCTCTGTTATGGGGTCGAGGGGGGGGGGGTCTACTAGAAAAAGGTAATCTAGAAAATAGGATTCTGTTAGCCTGAAGGAGTTAATGTAATACTAGAGAGGAGAAATTTAATTGCCTTTTGTTCAGAGTGTTTTAAATTCTTAAACTTTCTTCAAATTGTAGCCACCTGCCAATAAATAAAGCAAAATAACTATAGACTAGACAACCTGCATAATGGAGATTTATCATATTCTCAAGTAAGATTTATGTCTTAGGATATGTATTCAAAATTAAGTATGAAAGGGTTTAGGAAAGTGTAAAAAATGGTAGCTAGACCTAAAAGCACTTTACATTGCATTGACTTTTTTTTAGCACAGTATATTTATTTTTTGTATTTGACAACAAAATAAGTGAACAGCCCTTATTTGATTGTTTAGAAACAAATGGAAACTGTATTCTTTCTTCTTGAACATTCTTGACAGAGTGTGAAACAGTCTTGTAGAGAATAAATTATTTTTTTTCTAGCATTTCCAAAATGTAGAGATAAATAGAATTTAGACTGCTCTGTAATCACTAAAATACTTTTAATATTTTTTCAAATATGGAATGCTTTACAAATTTGCATATCATCCTTGCACAGGAGCCATGCTAATCATCTCTGTATCATTTCAGTTTTAGTGTATGTATTGCTGAAGTGAGCACTTGAATATATTTTGAACTATACTGTTTCCATTAAAATCTGAAACTACACAACTGGAATAATATGGAGTAGAATGCTTAAAAACATATGCAGCAGAATGTTAAGCACACAGTTAAGAGCTCTTGATGACAGACACACACACCTCTTTCTCCAAATCAGGCACTTCAAGGTACTCTCCCTTTTAAAGTCCTTCACACAAAAAGAGATGTTACCACATACTGCCGTATGTCCAAATATCTAGCCATTTCCCACTTTGACTGACATATTAAATAAATAAGAAACTAACATGACATTAAAAACAAGAGCTTCTCTAGCTGCCTCCAGGAGTCCAGACAGACCAGCCTTTCTGAGAATCCAGAATCATCCTAATGCAATTTACAAACAATCCTTCCTGAGAAAAGATGAATTGAAGTTCGTTCGTGTTGAGTAGTCTGAGAGAAAAGGCAGCAGAATAACACACCATCATGCTTATAATACCTTCATTTTTTCTTTTTCATTCTTCTCTGGCATTGTGGCAAACTGGTGAGTGTGTTTGTTAAATATTTTGCAGATTTTAAATGCACCATAAGTGCTCTCAGCAAATCCACCATGATATTCTAAGCTGAAGTAGGGGTCTTGTCCTTAGTTGTACCTTATACTGCAGATATTTTTCTCTAGGTAGCCCATTCCTTCAAAGTCCCTGAAAAATAGGACAGACTTCATGAGGAGTATATTTAAAAATAGTATCAGAGATCTGCAAAGATATAAAAGTTTTGTCAAAAGAATAAATTGGAAAAGTTTTTTAGAAAGATCATTGATAAGGAAAATATAGTATGGAAAGTACTAATAACAAGAAAAGGGCTAAGCCTCAGAGGTTCTTAAACTATTTTGAGCAGTCAGGGAAAATCTGTGGACCACCCTTCTCAGCAAATACTTTTAGATACAGGCTTTTCCCCATTATGTTCAAAGAACCTCTCTCCCCCAGGTTTAGAGCACTCCTGGCTCTGGTAAAAAGAGTGGATTAAGTTTATCTTGAGTACTCTGTATGCCTTCTTTTTTCCATACACACCACCCATCACCTCTCCTTTCCAAGGTTCTAGGGTTCATCAAGCCCTCTGTTTTGATGTCCTGTCCAAGTTTATTATCTCTGAACAACATCCAATCTTATAGCCTTTTCCATCTTTTCTCACCAATCCCCATATCCCCAATTTCAGGTCTTAATCTTCTTTCAGGTTTTATTTTAGTAGATTAGAAATTCTTTTTTAATATTCATTTTTTAGTAGTAGATGAACACAATACTTTTATTTTATTTCTTATGTGGTGCTAAGGATCAACCTAGCGCCTCGCACGTGCTAGGCGAGCGCTCTACAGCGGAGCCACAACCCCAACCCCTAGATTAGAAATTCTTAATAGTGGAATTCATTTTCTAGCAAGCCATATCAGGTTGGGGTACAGCAGTTTTTTGAATCACCCACATCATATAATTCTCCCCCAATCACACACACACACATTGTCTGCAATTTCTCCATAGTGGGGAGTGGTAGGGAGTGGTATCCTTGGCTTCCACTCCTGGTTGCCTGGCATGTGGAGGCAGAAACAAAGCCTCTGATGAAATTGGAAATTAATAAGAAAATAATAATTAATTATAAAAATTAATAAAAATTAATAAGAAATTAGATGGTGCCTAATTAATGAATTTATATTAAAGTGTGTCCAGAGTGAATTTCTTTTTATTAAAGATAAATAAATGATTATCCTTTGAAAACAGGGTTCATTTCAAAGCTAGGTATTAGAAGTCAATACTAGGCATGGGATTTTTTAATTGTGAGCTGACCATCAATACTAGGCATGGGATTTTTAAATGTGAGCTGACCATAGCACAGAAGAAAGCTCATATCTGTTATGGGAATCAGTTGGTATCAGGAGAATTTATAAAAAAGAGAAAAAGGAGACTCTGCTTACTGACTGGGTAGTGAGGAGGGGAAAGTCTTGGTTCTTTCATACCAGTGTATATAGACACCATGTCTCTTTACAGGATGTGCACTTCTTGCGGGGGCGGGGGGTGGGGGGAGCACTACACTTACATTCTAAGAGAAGATTTTGAATTTGTGATGTCAAAAGATCAAGGACAAGATGAGCTGGCTGCTTCTGTGCACATGCATTCTTGAAAAGCCAGTTTCAAAGCATCTTTAAATGAATTCTGGAGGCTTCTCCTCAAAAGCAAATTAAGCATTTTGTTACTTAAGGAATTTATGTTTGCATATACAGGCTTAGCCAATTCTAATGCTATCCTGGAAGGAGACAGGACCTGCAAGTGCTGTATGCTGACAATGCATCTTTTACCCTCCTCCTCCTCATCTTTCCATTCTTCAAATCATGAGCAAGGGCAATGGCTACAAGATAAAGCTGAAAGAATAGGGTGCCTCAATTTTTTAAAGTTTGTTATTTATCTAAAATACGGGAAGCTACGTGAAAGATGTTAAACTATAGAGGTGATATCAAATTCAGATTTTAAAGGAAAGTCATTTTAAATAATAAGATAACATTGCAATATTTAGTATTCCAATATTATTTTAAAGTTAAAACTCTAACTGTTAAGGTTAATTATTATTGATTGGCACTGCTGATTAATACAAGATATTTTAAAATTCTTACTTATTCTATTATTTTCCTATAATTTCTTTGATGTTTTATTTCAATTTGATTTATTATAAATAATTCATAGTTGCTATATATTTAATGTTTTGTCACCCCATAATTTTGTATGTTAAAATTCTAGCCCCCAAGGGGGTGAAATTAGGAAACAGGGCCTTTGGTAGTTATTAGATCATGAGAGCAAATAGTTCTGGAATAGGATTAGTGTCCTCTAAAAGGAGCCTAAGAGAGACCCCTGACCCTTTCCACCATGTGAGGACACTGCCAGAAGACAATGGTTTCTATGGACCATAAAATAGGTCTTCACCAGAAACCAAATCTGCTGGCACATTGATCTTGGATTCACAGCCTCCAAAATAGTGGCCTGAACAGATGAAGAAAGATATATTCTGTTTTAATTTTATCCACTTCATTCCAGAACTTCACAGTGATCCAAGTGTTAACATACTTAATAGCAGCTCTATTTGTCCTAAATCTAGATGTATTTCAGAAAATGAACACCACTTACCCAGCAATACCAACTAGCAAGATAAGATCACTTCATTCCTCTTCCAATGAGCAATGAATTAGAATGGAAGAAGTGGGTTGGACTTTCTGTGCTCTGTTTAAAATTTTGCCTTTTTTTCTTTAAATGTTAGTGGGAGGGAATCCAAGAATACAGTGTGATGTGTGGCAAGGTGGTGCACACCTATAACCCCAGAGACTGGGGAGGTTGAGTCAGGAGAGTCACAAGTTCAAGGCCAGCCTTAGCAACATAGGCTCTAAGCAATTTAGTGAAACTCTGTCTTAAAACAGAAATAAATAAATAGGCAAGGGATGTGGTTCAGTGGTAAGTCACCTCTGGGTTCAATCCCCAGTAAAAAAATAAATAAATAAATAAAGAATACAATGTGACTCAAGAAAACCCTGAGGGGTGGGATTAGAAGAATGATCTAGAAGGGGAAAAGATGGGGAGGGCAGGCAATGAACCAATTTGCACTGAAATTCAAAATGAGGGAAAAGTGCCTGGAGATTTAAAGGAAATAATAGATGTGAGATAAATAATAGTGAATATTTTTCTCAAAACTACCTAAAAATCTAAGTGGGATTTATGGAAATTTAGAGTCTTTTCTCTCTCTCTCTCTCTCTCTCTCTATATATATATATATATATATATATATATATATATATATGTTTATTTATTTATTTATTTNTGCTGTCATATATAACAAATTAAAATTTAAAAAATCATTTCACTCTGGGAGAATAAGCCTTCAAAGAACATGGCATACATGTTTTAAAAATCTTATTTTTCCCAATCTCTTTAGTACCCCAAACTGAAATCAACCTTTTGTTGTCTTTTCCTCTCCATAAAAACTCTAGTTTTGCTGACAATAGTGGCACATCCTATAACTCCAGTGGCTTGGGAGGCTGAGGCAGGAGGATCACAAATTCAAAGCCAGTCTCGGCAACTAAGCAAGGCCCTAAGCAACTTAGTGAGACCCTGTCTCAAAATAAAAAATAAAAAGGACTGGGGATGTAACTTGGTGGTAAAGTGCCCCTGGGTTTAATCCCCAGTACAAAAAAAAAAAAACACCCCAAAACCAAACAAGAAAACCAATTCCAGTTTTTAACTTAAATAGCCCTCCAGACCACCTAAACTAGTTCAAATTCCCTCTATAATATGTTCTCAAAATACCTTGTACTTTTTATTTTCCTCAATCTGTATTTGTTTAGTAGATTTCAAAACCTTTTTTTTAAATATGAGTCTGTTGCAGAGGAGATGGGCCTGCAGAAACGAAGTAACTGATCCCCCAGGAAAATTTTCAAATGAGTTGTACAAAGTAGACAGGAGTTTATTAGAAAAGTAAGAAATGAAGATAACATACTCTATAGTCTCTGCACAGACTGCCTCCAGAGAGAAAGGTAAGGGTCTTACAGAGTCTTGGATTTTTAAAGGTTGGGGGGTCCTTCATTCTTGCCTTAGTTTCCTATCCCCCCCCCAGCCCCAAGTGATTTATTACCTTTTGTATAGTTTTGAGTAATTTCCTCTGTGAGGGCCATGATGATCTGATCACAAGAGGAAGGTGTGACATGATCATGAAGTGATGCTTCCCTTAAGGGTTATAATTAAATATGGTTTAGGGATGTTTGGCAGAGCACTTCCCATTTTCCAGATGTTTGTCTGTTTTGATAATTCCCTGTGATTCCCTATCCTGTGACCTGTAGACTCTCTTTGATAGCTATGTCTGATGTCCTCCCTGGAGGTTACAGCCTTCATTGTCCTTTCTGCACTCACTTGTTCATGGCTGATGAGCTCCCTAACATCTCCACCCCAACACTGAGTGCTGGGGTGGAGATGTTGTGACAGCAAAACTCTTGTGTATTTTATTCATAATTGTACCCTTGATGCCTAACAAAATGCATAAGCACTCAATAAATATTTTTTGAGTGAATATGTGAATTCCCTCAGTCCATCCCCTCCCTCCAGTAAGCCAAGAAGGAAGCTTACAAAAGTAGTTAGTATACTATATGATTTTTTAAAAAGACTTTTTAGCAAGACTATCTGGGCTTCAATTATAACTTCACCATTTATTAGCTATTGTATGGACATACACAAATTAATAATAAGAAGCTAAAGAATCAGGGGTATAGCTCAGTGGTAGAGTGTATGCTTGTTATGCACAAGGCCCTAGGTTCAATCCCCAGCACTGAAAATTTTAAAAAGAAAATAAAAATAAGAGGGTTAACTCTCCTTGTTGAATATAAGGAGACCTCTCTTCCTTCTTTCTCTTAAAGCATTTACTTAAGAAAACTTCCAATTTTAAGTACTTTCCTCTTTCTTGAAAAATGTATAAAGGGGCTGGGGTTATAGCTCAATGGTAGAGCACTTGCCTAGCATGTGATTTCACTGGGTTTAATCCTCAGCATCACATAAAAATAAATATATAAAACAAAGATTTTTTTAAAGTTATAAATCTTTTGAAACCAGATCTGTCAGTTTTATGACCCAGGAATGCCTTTCTCAGGGACCTGGGGGTTATCTCTTTGAACTAGTAGCCCTACCTACTAGTTTCGGGGGGAAAATAGGAACTAACTTTGGTAAATACCATGCTCTAAGTTTCAAAACTACCTCCTGTCATTAAGATATGATAAGCCTGGGTTTTTTTTTTCCTGGATCACCTCAGTTAGCTAACACTACAATACCAGGTAACATTAGGATGAGCTATGTGACAAATATTAATGTTAAGTCCTCTTACTTGAATACTAATTGCTTATCTTGAAAACATGTGAAATGTTGTTAACTGTTTGTCTATATAAAAGGATGAGATTTGTCTTTGCAAACTCTTAGTAGAGTGCCTGTGGTGGGCATCACATTGTAGCTTAGTGCTTATTCAATAACAAAACTATTTTTTCCTCTCCTATCTTTATGGAGAGGTTTTGGAGTTGATAGCAGATTTTTTTTTTTTTAATTTCCCAAGCAGTAGGTAACCTTAGGGGAGTTACTTTTAACTATAAATCTGGACCTCAGTTCCCTAGTCTATAAAATGAGAAGCCTAATAGTCCTCTTCATAGGGTCATCATGAAGATTCCATGAGATAACGCCGAAGAGCTCTTAAAAAAATGCCTGCCATAAATCAAGAGCTCAGTAAGTATTGTATTATTATCGCTTTTTAACTGATCACCACAGTGGCTTCTGGAGTTGATGCTCTGAGGCATATCTGTATTAAAAAAACAGATAGATATAAATACAGATTTAGGCTTTGATAGGTTGAAAGAAAAATGTTGCCAGTTTCCTAACAACCGTGCTTTGTAGCGTGATGGTTAACTGTTTAGCCAGGAGTTGTGAAAAGTTCTGGACATGACATTGTTATATATTCCGTGGCTTAACTTCTATAGCTTAACTTTTAGTTATATTATTTTAAAATGCAAGGACAGAGTTCTATTTTCATTTTTCATTTCAAACTCATCCAATAACTCAATATTCTCCCTGGTTCCAAATTACCCCTTTTGGTTATATATGGATTCTACATTTAGCTGTTTTTGTTTCAGCTGCGTCTTCAGTATTCTAGTCTTGTGTTTTTAAAAATTCTCATTCCACTATGTTTCTTTTAATTTCTTCTCAATCTGATTTTTTAAAAATTTATTATTAAATAGAAGGCAAGGCAATTTGAAGGGGAAAACAAACAATTTTAGTGAGAATACAGTAATAATAATTTTGTGACAAATTATCCCTTTGGGTGATATGATAAATTCTAAAGCAATAAAATATGTTAGCTGCAAACATTTGCAATAAACCCAGTACCAACTGCACTGACATTATTTTAGAAGTTGTAGGTCAGTGTTAGGGCTGAGTTCAGTTAACTGAAGGCAAACCCTGAACATTACAGCTGAAATAGGGCCACATTAGAAGTGCTGTTGTGTGATCACATTTTAGTGTCTATTATGTCTTGATTAAGACTCTCTTGGATATTCCTTTTTAATGGAATTTGAGGAATTAAAAATGGCTTCACAAATCACTTTTTAATCTGGTGAAGTAAGCAGGGAATGAAAAACACCATGCTGTCATCTTCAAGTGCAAGGCAAGTTGTAAATAAAGAAAACAAATTAGAGGCTGGTTCACACCTCATCAGCTACCTAACAACCTGTTATCAGTTAATTACACACCTTTAAAATGCATGTACAAGAGAAATTATTTGGAAATCAGTTTCTCTAAAAGGGAGTGTGGCAGACAAGTACCATATCAGATAAGGTAGCATTTAACTATTTAGATGTTATAACCAACCATGAAGGGGAAAAATATTTACTCAAGAATTAATAAGCCTGAAAATGCTACCTATTAATATTCTAGCCTCAAGGGCATCCCACCAATAATTCATTCTAGGCAGATAAATATTTGTTGGGGATCTCCTGGGAAATAGAATCTCCAATATTCCTTTATGACCCATTCCAGTCTTCTCAGTCCCTTACTGGATATCCACAGGTTGTTTTTATGTGCAGAGTCCAATCCTAGGTGGTATGAAGAGAATTAGATCACAGAAGACAAAGCTATGCACCACCCTGTCAAGAAGTTTAAACTATTTCCTTTTATGTTTTTGTTCTACAATTCACCTATTTCCTCTTGTTGGGTTAAATAGAAAGCAATTGGGAGCCCTGTCTAGTGAATAGCAAATAAATTTGGGATGGAAACTGTGGAGAACTAATATGTTATCTAGTCTATACATATAGCCTCAATAAAGAATTTTGTGATGGGCTAAATGTGTCCTCCCCAAAATTTGCATTTTGACATTCTAACCCCAAATATGATGGTATTAGAGGTGGTCCCTTAGAATATGATCAGGCATGAGAGTAGAAGCCTCATGAATGTGGTTAATGCCCTTATGAAAGAGATACCTCCAGCTCCCTTTTCCCTTCCACTAGGTGGAGACACAGTAGAAGCCACCATCTATGAATCAGGAAGCGGGTCCTCATTAGACTCACTAAACAATGCATTGGTAACTAGTCTTAGAATACCTAGCCTCCAGAACTGTAAGACATAGATATTTCTTATTTAAGCCACTCAGTATGTTCTTTGTTATAGCAACCTAAATAAGCTGAGACATATATTTTTTTCTTTATTAAATTGTTTATTTATTCTAATTTGTTATACATGATGGCAGAATGCAATTATTTCATGTTACACCTATAAAGCACAATTTTTCAAGTCACTGGTTGTACACAAAGTATTTTCACACCATTTGTGTCTTCATACATGTACTTTGGGTAATGATGTCTAACTCATTCCACTGTTTATATGTATGTATTTTTTTCCTCTAAAATTGTTTTCAGTACATAAAAGACTCCAAAGTATGGCTTTGTAAACACTGAAGATGTTATGGAATTATCCTCAGGGATATTGATTGGCATACTGACTCTGACTCCTGGGGTAATTTGGATTCAATCATTTTCTCACTCAATGCTGCAAATCATCCCCTGTTAAACCAGGATAATCATTACCTACCTAACTGGGTTGCTTGGGGGCACATCTGACAGAAGTAATTTCATTGTTCTAAATATGGTAAATGTTAAGTATTATTTGCTATGGCATTTATGGAGAATGACCATGACATTGGTTTGTTTGCCTGGTCAAATCCATTTCCTGTAGCATTTTAATGTAACTTAAAATCTAAATTCTTAAAAGGATAATATGTTGTACACCTATGAAAAACTACTTTAAATTACTCTTTTTTTAAATAAAAGAAGATATGTGCATTTTGAAATCAGTTAAGTCTACAGAAGTACCTTGATTTACAAACCATACAAATCCTATTTGAATTGTTTCATTTTAATTACATTCATTTATAAGTGATTATTTATATGATATCTATTCTGATTATTTAGCCACACATCATCTATCAATTCTTCAATGGACACTTTAGTCAAAAGACGTCTAGTCATTTCCAAATAAAATTAAGTGGAAGGATCACATGAGCTCAGAAGTTTGAGACCAGCCTGGTCAACATACTGAGACCCTATACCAAAAAAAAAAAAAAAAAACCTCTCTTCTCAAAAACAAAACAATAAGGAACCTGGGTGTCTTTTTACTTTTTTGTGTCTTTTTCAATTTTTTTCATCAATGTTTTATAATTTTCATTGTAGAGATCTTTCACCTCTTTAGCAAAAATTTTTCCTAAGTACTTTTAAAAAATATTTTTAAGTTGTTGATGGAGCTTTATTTAATTTATTTATTCATATGTGGTGCTGAGAATCAAACCCAGCGCTACGACTCCAGCCCCCTAAATATTTTTCATGCTATTATAAATTGGATTGCTTTCTTGATTTTCTTTTCTGTTTTATTTTTTTATACTGGGAAATTGAACCCAGAGACACTTTACCTTTACCATTGAGCTATATCCCCATCCCTTTTATTTTTTATTTTGAGACAGGGTCTTGCCAAGTTGTTGAGAGTTTCACTCAGTTGCTGAGGGTGACCTCAAACTTGTGGTCCTCCTGCTTTTGGAGTTACTACATTACTTCATGAACCACTGCTCCTGGATGCTCTCTTGATTTCTATGGCATACAACAATGCTACTGAACAAAACAAAAACCCAAAACTTAAGATTATATATAGATAGACACAGACACCATATTTCATAGTCCTTAAGGCCTTCATTAGTTGGTTAGATAAATGGTATAACTGGTTTAGAAGGATGTGTGGATCTTTATTAAGTCTTTGTCTGGATATTGTGTGCACCCCATAGAAAATCTTTTTAGTGACTAGTGAGTAATGAAAACTCTCTGCCCCATGCAGGTCAAATCCAGGATACTGTTCTACATCCCTCCCCACCCCTCCATTGGTAAGCTGCCATTGGTAAATTGAAAAGATAAGTTAGTTTATATGAAAGGGTTGAAATAAGGGAAGAGCAGAAATGATACTGCATCAAATTCAAAAGATAAGATTATCTTATATTATTGCTATAATTTTGATAAATAAGTATTTATAAATAAAATAAAATACAAAAGACAAAAAAAAATCTGGAGTAGACTTCCATAGTCTTGTCCCTCTAAGATACTTACTCTCTGTGTGTATATATATTTTTAAATTAAAAAAAAGAATCTTTATACTATTTTATTCAGCAATTCCTTGTTATTGGACGCTTAGAGGGTTCTTAAGCTTTCTATTGCAATAGTACTACAAATAAACAAACTTGCAATCTTGCTTCAACCTCCAGATTGGCTGGAAAATATAGACATTTATTACTGTGCTAGAAATACTCTTGAACGTGTATCATCATGTTCTTGGGCAAGCATTTCACTGATTAAATATGTAGAAGAAATGTTTGAATAAAGGTTACTTGTATTTAAGTCAAAGCAGGAATATACCTAGCTGCTACCTCCTTCCTGCACTGGAAAGCAGCCCACTTTCACGTCTTTACTCGTCTCTTAGATAAGAACACATAGTACTTGCTGAGTATGGTGGGACATGACTATAATCCTAGCTACTCAGGAGGTTGAAGCAGGAGGATGGCAAATGGCAATCCAGTCTGGGCAATTTAGCAAGAACTTTTCTCAAAATAAAAATGGGGAAAAAAAAGTTGGGGGTGGGGTAAGACTGGAAAAGTAGATTAATTGTAGATATCTCTTGCCTAAAATGTGCAAGGTCCTAAATAAATTTAAATTTTTTTTTTAAATTTAGGGTTTTGAGGCCATTGCAGATTAGTCATTTATTCACCTGCTTTTGATCATTTTAATTTCTTTTTCCATTATTTATTGTTTACCCAACCCTGTCTCACTCTGATTGTCACTTTGGACAAGTCAATCACTCGGAAACATTGCTTTATTGTCTATAAATTGTTCAAATGAGATACATTCAAAATGTTTATATTTTTGCATCCCTTTCTCTCTTACCTGATTTCATCTCCATTTCACTAAAATGTGTTGTAAAAAGGTAATTTATGGGGGGGGGGGGGGGCGGGCAAAATCATGACTCTCCTACAGATTGAAAAAAAAAAAGTGTTAAAAATTTTACTTCACTTATTTGATTAGGGAACCAGATACATGCTATGCTGGTTCCAAGGGAAAGCCAAAAGATTCACATTTTTATTGAATAAAGGAATGGACTTGTAAATGGAGAAAAATGTGATTTTTTTTTCCCTTGTAGGGAGGAAGGAGAGTCAATTGAAACCCAATCAGACAAGATGGAATGTACAAGTTTATCCATTTTCAAAGAGTTGTAAAATAGCTCAAAGATTATAAAAGGCTAGAATCTGATACTGTGGGATTTACTATATGTAGATAATGTGTAGTTTCCATTGAAACACATTTTTTCCTAGTTTTTCCTTTTTTGATAAGAATAATCTCAAAAGATTATTCTTGATCACAAAATAAGATTCATGTAAGTAGATCTGGCATGATAATTTACATAAGAACAGCAAGAATAGTGTATTACTATATATATTTTCTTAAGTTTGCATTATGGGAATTTTTATAAAGTATCTTAGGTTTTTTAAGTCTATTAATGCTATCCAAAGGCTAGAAAACTAGGGTAAGAAGCTAAATATGGTGGTGCACACTTATAATCCTATAAAGATAGAGTGTTTCTGGGTTCATTCCCCAGATCACTCCCTACCCCTGCCAAAAATAGGCAAGACTTCATTAATAGATATTAACTGCAATTCCTATAAATTTGGGTGACTTCCTTTATTCTTCAAGTCCCCCATATATTATATAATACCTAGGTTTGCCAGGAAATGAACTTTTGTACTAACCTGGAAGACTGGGAGCCCTATAGGTCAAGTTTCAAACCAGTGTACCCAATAGGGCCTTGTGAGCATTGGTTTCATGAAATCTATAACCTTAGTTTCTTAAAAATACATGGTCATATTTGATTAAAATGAAAATTACTTTCAAATATTAAAACTGGATTCCCACATACAAAAGAATAAATTTGGACTTCTTCCTCATATCCTACACATAAAAATTAATCAACAATGGATCAGATCTGTATAAGAACTAAAGCAATAAAGCTCTTAGAACAAAATATAAGGATTAAATTTTTATCCCTTTGGGATAGGCCAAGCCTTCTTAGATATAACATACGGATACACATGGGCATGCACACACACACACACACACACACACACACACACATGGGCATGCACACACACACTGGCATGCACACACACACACACACACAAAAAAAAACTCAAATAACAAAAGAAAACTTAGATAATTTGCATTTTACTCTACTTTTACTCCAAAAGATCTCCATCAAGAAAGTGATAATCAACAGAATGAGAGAATATATTTTTAACTCCCATATTTAATAAGATACTTGTACATAGAGTATATAAAGTCTGCCCAGGTACAGTGGTGCATGTCTATAATCCCAATTCATGGGAGCCTAAAGCAGGAGGATTGTAAATTCAAGGCCATCCTTGTCAATTTACTAAGACCCTGTCTCAAAATAGAAAGGGCCTGGAGATGTAGTTCATCATTAGAGTGTTACCTTGAATACACAAGGTTCTAGTTTCATTCCCCAGTACCACACAATCACACACACAAATTCTTATAACACAGTAAGATAGGTAATGTAATTACAAAATGGGCACAGGATTTGAATAAATATTCCTCCAAGAACAAAATACACATATAAAAGTGTGATTGATGTCATAAAGTGATACCATTTCATACTCATTAGTATGCCTATAATAAAAAAGGACAAGTGTTGGCAAATGTGTAGAGAAACTGCGACCATCACACTGTGCTGATAGAAATGCAAATTGGTGCAGCCACTTTGGAAGGCAGTCCTCAATTAAACAGAGTGGATGTAAAAATAGTTAACAGAGACTCATCATATGACCTAGCAAATCTATTTCTTGATATATACCCAAGAAAAATGAAAACATATGCCCACACAAAAACTTGTATAAGTGAATTTCTATAATACCAGTATTCCTAATAGTCAAAATAGAGGAAACAACCCAAATACTCATCAAATGATAAATGGATAAATAAAATGTGTTATATTCATACAATGGAATAAAATTTGATAATAACAAGCAATAAAATACTGATACACAGCACAACATAGAATCTTGAAATGCTGTGCTAAGAGAAAACAATCAGTAACATAAGATCACACATGTGATGGCACACTCCTGTAATCTCAGCAACTTGGGAGGCTGAGGCAGGAGAATCCCAAGTTTGAGGCCAGCCTCAGCAATTTAGCAAGGTGCTAATCTATTAGTTAGACCCTGTCTCAAAAAATAAAAAGGGCTGAGGATGTAGCTTGTTGGTAGAGTGCCCTGGGTTCAGTCCCCAGTACCAAAATAAATAAATAAATAAATAAATCACATATATTATATTTCACTTATATTAAATGTGCAAAACAGGCAAATCTGGCTCAATAACAGGAAAGATGATTGTTAATGGTTACAGAATTTCTTTTTGACATGATGCATATGTTCTAAAATCGATTGTCATGATGTTTGCATAACTTCGTGAACATAGTAAACCATTAAATTGTACACTTTAAGTGGTTAAGTTGTGTGGCATGTGAATTACATCACAATAAAACTGATATGAAATAATAACTGAAATTATAACCATTGAAAACAGTGTACTCTTGTCTTAATATCAGACAAAACAACACTGAGACTGTTTTGTAATAAGATTTTTCTCAAGCACATTTAAACTAGCCTCTCTTCAGATTTGACAACCTTTCTCTGTAACACATCAATAATAAAATATGAAATGAATCTAATTATTTCTAGTACTTTTCTTTTTATAAGAGGAAAGGCCAAATCCTTGCAATTTTACAGGCACTGTCTGTGAAATCTCAGAAAGTTTTGTTTATTTAGGGTCCTCAGTAACTTGAAGAACACAAATGGGTCTGGAGACCAAAATTATTTTTAATTTTCCTCAAAAAAATAGAAATACACAGCTGTATTTCTCTGAAACTATAGTTCCTAAATATAGTCTAAACCACATATTCATTATAACTTTTAGCCAAAGTAACTGACGGCAGTTTCACAGAGAAAACTGGGGGGTGCATAATTGTGCACTGTCGTATATCAGCATTTTGTAGCAGACTCGCAGAGCTTGTAAATACTCCCAACCCAGCTTTCCTCAGCTATCCACATCATTCAAATACGCTTTTCAAAGTGGCAGAAATGAGCACATTCATTATAGCCTCAAAGAGATAGCCTCATAAAAATGAGAAGCAGAAGGATATAAACCTGAAGTTATAGTTAGTAATCAGTATTTCAGTGTTCTATCCTACTATCTTGGGATACTATCTTACTGTCTATCTAATGAGTATCCATTAATTAAATCCACTTTGTGTCAGTCCAAGTTTTAAGTTACCTATAGATTTTAGAAATTATCTTTAAAGATGACATATGACAAGGCATAATTTCTGTTGAAATAAAGTCTATCAGAATAATGATTTGATATGGGTAAGCATAAGTTTACCTTTTTTATAATCTTAGACATATTGTAAGGCAAGTTTATTTAATCAGTAAACCTATTTAAGAGACCAAGGGCTTGGCATGGTGTTGCACACCTGTAATCCCATGACTGGGGAGACTGAGGCAGAAGGATTGCAAGTTCAAGGCCAGCCTTATTAACTTAGCAAGACCCTATTTCAAAGTTAAATAAATAAATAAAATAAAAGGGTTTGGGGATATAGCCCAATGGTAGAGAACCCCTGGGCTTTGTCCCCAGTACTGCTAAAAAAAATTACAGAAAAGATACCAAAGTAGAATTAAAAACCTGTATTTACATTATTGTTATATTCTGGTAAATCAAAAAAGACATCAATTTTCTATTAAACCAATAATATTAACCTTGTCTCATTTGCCAAAGATTTATCACAAAACGTATGTGATCTTGATTCTTAAACATTTCTGAGTTAGTTTCTGCAAGAACTCCAACTAGAAAATAAACAGAAAAGACTAGCACACCAGATTCTCTGCCATCTCTTAGCCAGCAGAAAGCTCTGTAAACCATGAATCCCTTTACAGAAGTCATCAAATAATCAGGTCATAATGTAAGGATCCCACGAAATGTCGGAGAGAGAGACCACCAAGTGACCACTCATGCAATTGGCAGAAGGGGGATTTATTGAACCAGCATGCTGGGGCTCCGTGCCCACTCAAGAAGGGAAAGCAGCCCAGAGCCCCGAGAAGGGGCTGAGCACTGCTTAAGTACACTTTTGGGGGAGGGCGGAGGGCTTTGTATACATCAGAACAAATCATCATTAGGCGCGGGAAAATTGAACAACAACTCCTAAACATGATTGGTTCATTCATTGGCGGGAACAGGTCAGGCTGGAGTGATAGGTCATTCCTAAGGAAGGGGTTACATTTAAACTGATTGGTCCAGGCCCTGCAATGCCTATGTGCGACCACACAGAGCCCTTATTAAACAATCCAAATAGTCAGGGGAAATATTTACTGGGCAGTTCCAAGCATTGTCTTAACAGCTACAGAAATTTCAGGTTTTGCCGGTAGCATAGAAACCTAACAATTTCTAATCCTTCACATTTTAACTCAGACCTTGCAGCTTAGAAACTTTACAACACCCGGTCTTTTACCCTTTAACTTTTACGCTTTAACTTCAATTTCTTTTACCCTTACAATAAAACTAAATTCTCACACATTACTTCCATCAATGGGGAATAAATTATTAGCTTTAAGCCAACCCAAACCAAAACAGAATCAGAAAATTAGTACAGGGGGAAATTAAAATTTGAAACAGAGAGAGGAGCAAAATTCCACTGGCTCTTTGGATCTACCTCTGTGAGCCAAAGGAAAGACCCTCTCGAACCTGAATTGCCCATGAGTGCACTTCTCTGACTATAAAGTTTTCTTGGTTCTGTTAGGTGAATCCACTGGGCATCTTAGTGGAACCACCAAAACCATTAAGTGTGAATTTTCTATAAAAGGTAAAATCATGATTCATGTGGGTATAAAAATTAGCATATGTTAAAATTTTTATTTTATGCATTCAATGAGGGAACCAGTTAGAAAGTATAATTGGTTTAACAGGAAAGTCAAAAGGCACAAATTTCTATGGAGGAAATAATAGAATTGCAAAAGAGGGCAATACCATTTTTTAAATAGGGGTTAGAAAGTTAGTTTAACTTTGCTAGACAGAGCAGAATGTATTTGGTTATTGTTATTTGATTATTGGTTATTTGGTTACTGTTATTTGATTATTGGTTATTTGGTTATTGTTAAAGACAACCAGAGCCAGATAGTAGTTAGATAGTAAAGGCAAATTTACTCAGTAACTATTGCAATAGGGAAAGAGATCAGCATAAAATTGAATTCCATTTCAAATGCAAGAAAAAATGGGGACCTAGAGCAAAGGACCAGAGAGGGGTTCAGTGAATGAAAAATTACTAATAGGAAACTTCAAGGCTAGAGGCATGCTTGTTAGATTGACTTAATAGACAAGGGTGATAGGATAGGGTGAGGGAAGAGGAATTTGACCAGCTATCTAGGGTGATTAGATACCAAGGGTGGGAGATTGACTCAGCAGAATTCTTACTAAAGCTGAGGTTAAGTATGCCAAGGACCACTGGAGAGGCCCTAGTCAAAAGAGGATTCAGAGAAATTTGACTTGGGGGAAAGTCTTTGTCACTATCAATTTACAAGTAGTACAAATTTATGAAAGGTTAGAATCTAATAACCCAGAAGGATACAATGTACATAGATAATACATAATTTCCCACTAAATCACAATTTTTTCTACAGTCTTTTTTTGTCAACATTTTTTATAGCACCTGTTCATGTCTCCAGTAGACCCTATAAATGTTTAATTGCTTTTCAAATGAAACCTGACTGTTACATGACTACTTTAGAAAAAATTCCTACTGATGGGGTAAATGGAAGATAGATTTATTAATACTGTTGGACAATGCCCCAAGTTTGTCTCTAAAGAAACAAAACAACAGCCAGAGGTATGGCTCAGTGGTAGAGCACTTGCTTAGCATGCATGAGGCCCTGGGTTTGATCCCAGGGACCACATAGAAATAAAAACAAATAAAATAAAGATATTGTGTCCATCTACAACTAAAATAAATTAAAAGAAAAAAAAGAAACAATAATTGCAACAGTGTAAAGTTATAAACCCAATTTTAATCTGAAAAAAAAAACTTAAATTGAGTTTAAAAGATTTTTTTTTTCTTTATTTAGATAGAATTCAAGACAATCCCATCAATTATCCTGGACTGCAAAATATGACTATATTATATGCCACCCCAAGTATACCTTTTTGACAATAAACCATTTGGATATTTCCCCAAAATAATCCAAACTTAAAATATTATTTCAGGCTGATTTTTTTGGCAAACAGCAAACATTGGAGAAGCTCTGAAAACAGTATCTCTTACCCCTTTGTACATTTATAAAAACTCTTTTCAGTACTAGGAAGAGAAGAATGACTAAATCACAGGAGACTGTTAATCAGTAAAGAAGTCACAATTTATTGACTTAAATCTGTGTAACAAATCCTGCTCTTAATTATGTAGCAAGACAGCCCTTGCTAGATGGCAGCCCTTGGATCTGGGTCTTCCCAGCCTCCAGAACCATTAGCCAATAAATTTATGTTCATTAAAATTACCTAGTTTGTGGTATTATGTCATAGCAGCAAAACCCAAAACTAAGAAAATATACATCTTGCTATGATTCTGTTTAGTTACATCTTTTGTTACAGTGATTCCAACTAAGAACTATGAAGGGTAGAAAGAAAATTATTTTTCCTTTCCCAAAGTTTGATGTTGAGTTTTGGGCTTAACTGATTAAAAAAAAAAATCCCCCTATTAGTCATTTTGGTATAATTTTTAGCTGGGAACAAATGAGATTATCGACTGAAGTGGAGAGACCACATTTTTTTTTTTCATGACTAGGGACTGAACCCAGGAATGTTCTACCTCTGAGCTATATCCCCAGTCCCTTTTTTCATTAGTTTCATTTTGTGGCAGAGTCTTGCTAAATTGCCTGGGCTAGCCTGGAACATGCAATCCCCCATCTCAGTCTCCCAGATTGATGGGATTATAGGCATGCACAGCATGCCTAATAAAAACGCTCATTTTAATACATTATATAATTGATTAATTCACTTGATAATCACTTATGGACTATTCTCAATGTGCCAGGCACTATGTTTTTGTCGCCAAAGTCCTAGGCCAGAGGCCTGACTGGGGATCCTAACAAATTAGATCTGGCCCATTTGCCCCAAAAATCAAATGGAAAATGTTAATGGTGAAAAAAAAAAAGAAAGGAACTATAATCAATATGGCCATATTGGGATGAAGAAGGAGACCAGCATTTACACTCCTGTTTATAGAGTAGTGTTTTAGTCAGCTTTTGTATTGCTGTGACCTAAAGAGCTGACGGGAACAATTTTAGAGGAGGAAAAGTTTATTTGGCATTCATGGTTTCAGAGATCTCAATCCACAGGCAATTGACTCCATTGAGGTCGTACCCCATGGTGGAAGGGAATTTGGGGGTGAAGGGGGGAGCAGCTCAGGACAAGGCACCAGGAAGCAGATAGAGACCTTTGCTCACCAGGCCTCCAGTGACCCACCTCCTCCAGCCATATCCTACCTGCCTATACTTACCACCCAGTTAATCCATATCAGTAGATTAATGCATTGATTAGGTCAAGGCTCTCATAACTCAATTATTTCACCTCTAAACTTTCTTGCATTGTCTCACACATAGCTTTGGGAGACACTTCAAATCTAAACCATAACAGGTACTAACATGAGCTCCCAGGTTGCATAGAAAAGGGGGACTAGAAATACGCATAGTTAAGCAGTGTTGGTAGAACTGTAATCTGGTTGATCATTATCTCAGAATTGGTCAAGAAGGGACTTGTTGGTGGTGATAAGAAAGTAACTGTTGCTTGGGGGATAGTTTCAATGCATTGCAAGATTTTTATTGATCTGACCTGTTGTTCCGGGAATCCATTGGTGACTTAGAGCAAAGAAAACATGCAAAATGGAGGCAGAGATGCCAAGTTTTTTACATTTGCAGATCCAAATGAAGAGTCAGTATTTCTAATTTCTAACTCCTTGTTATACTTAAAAACAAAACAAAACAAAAAAAACACAGTTTCAGCTTTCAAGAACTTCAAATATGGGCTGGGATTGTGGCTCAATGGCAGAACTCTGCTTGCTTTGCATGTATGAGGCACTGGGTTAGATCCTTAGTACCACATAAAAATAAATAAATAGAATAAAGGTATTGTGTCCATCTACAACTAAATAAAATAAAATAACTTCAAATTGATCTGCAGCAGTAATTACTCATAGATTGTAGTGAGAATAGTAAGTTTTAGGTATGCAGGTATCTTAGGATCTTAGCCCTCAAGGAGCAGAGCCAGGGATGTCTAGAGAAGAATGTTTAAGGTGAGTGGGTAACAAGTACATGGGTTGAAAGCCAAGAAAGCAGATATTATTCTGGAAATTGCAAGTCCTTTGTGTGGCTGCATCATATAATGTGAAAAGGAAGCAATGGCAAGAGAAAAGGGGGAAGGAAAGCCACAGATAAGCCAATTGTGACAAGTTACAGAGCAGGGCTTTCAGTCCCTGGTGAATTTTAAGCTAGGGAGTTGCAAGATCAAATTTGCATTTTAGAAAGATCACCCAGGCAGCAGGATAGGGAATGGATTGTTAACTCCTGTGTTTCCCAGTGTATATTTCATTGATGATTCAGCAGAGTTCTATCTGAATCTCAAGTCTCCCTTGCAATCTTTCTTTACAATGTTTGCCACAGCTTTGCTGTATTTTGAGTGCAAGGCTTGGACACTGATAAGGGATGAAAGAAAAGAAATGGAAGGGGGAAATGATAATAGGAAGCTGTAGTCAGCAAATTAGAATCTGAAGGCTAAAGTCTGATACTAATTATTGTAAATAAAATGATATTGGCCAAAGTCTTACCCATACCCACATGTTACACATCATCTATGGTTGTGGTTCTGCTGTAGCAGCAGAGTTCAATTTGTGAGAGAGCATAGGTAATGCAAAGCTGAGCTTATTTACAATATGATCTTGGAAGTTTTTGACTTCTAAGAGGTTAAGATTTGTATGTTACCCTATTCTTTTTCTTTTTCTTTTTTTTTTTTTTTTTTGTTATTTATTCCCTGCTCTGTATTCAAAAGAATTTAAGCAAGTGTTTATGGACAGCTGCATGAAAATGTTCAAAGCTTGAAAACTGTGCTGGTAATAAAACTTACGTGGATGACTATATGATGCCATGTAGGAAATCACTGATGTGACAGTAATTCTTTTCAAAATATTTCAAGAAGGAGCAGAAAGATCTGGTTTATATGTTACTGAGTTTGATTTTGCTTTGTTCAATGAAAGATAATTGATAACAGAAAAGCTTTTGAATTTTCTGCATGACTTTTAGTCAATTTGAAAATCTCAAGAGTAAGCACGAGTTTGGAGGTTGAGCTCGGAGTTCTTAGTGGATTCCTGGCTTAGTGCCTTTGGACTTAACAGAGTGTCTATTTGTGGAAAAAGTGCACAAAGTATTTTTTTTTCTTTGACTAATTTTAGCATCTTAAGGAGACCCTGAGAGAGTCACTGTAATAAATAAGACTACCCTGGATGGCACCATGTAGGCACCTCACACAGGCTACAGGATACAGAATGGCCAAAAACCAACACAGCAGTGTTGGTGTCTTCTGTACTTTCCAGCAGGTTCAACAAGTTCCTGCATCTTTCTCAGGTTTCACTAGCTGCCTGCTCAGCCACCCTTACCCAGGATACCTCCAGATATTTGAAGATTTATAGTGAAGAAGCAAAATCCTACTTCATGGTTTAATTTTCTATAGCATCTCCATACTCTTCTCTGGAGACTGAGATTAGAATATGCACTGGTAGCATTTACTTAATAAGAACCTCCTTTGGCTCTTATTGCTAAATCTAATGACTAGTTGAAGGCTAGATAACATAGATTTTTTTTTTTAAGTGTGTTTCAGTCCTGATTGAAATTTTCCACCATTTCTGGGAAAGTCAATTTGCATAACATTTGGTGTTTTCACCTCCTAGTGTTAAGCCTATCTTCCCTATGCTGTCTTTTTGAATCTGTTAATCAACTTTCTAGAAGACTTTCTAATTGCTTACATCCTGCAGAAACCCCTCATTGAGAAAGAGATTTAATTTGTTCCTTAATCCAGTATTTTCATGCAGGATGGTCAAACACTATTTTTTTGTTACAGCATTTTGTCAGTTTTGTCATTAGTTTCCTGATAGAGTTCCTTCTTTTGATCTTGATCTGTCTTCTATTTTCCTAATATTCCTGTCACAACTTTTGGTTTTATTTTTTGACCCAGAACATCCTTTTCTGCCAGAGAAAAGTCATCATTGTCACCATAAGAAATATTGATTGCTTGCCCACAGGGTGCATGTCATTGTTCTTGGTGCTCTGGGGTTTTACCAGGTTTCATTAGCTTTCTTCCCTGATGCAGAGAAACTACAGTCAAACCACAGAATATGGACAAACAAATTAAAAAAAAACAAAACCCAAACACTCCACTCTGTATCATTTCTTACATTTGAAGACAAGGTAAACTGGGTATTCCAAAATGTGAAAAAGGAACAAATGTGGATCTCAAAAAAAGGCAATTTAATTAGAAATGTATTCAAGCCTGTAAGTATATTAGCCCGACCTTACACTCTGTTTGTTTCTTACCAATGTAACTTTCTCTTCCATCTACCCTTTCCCTTTTTGCCCCCATCAACTCTTCTGACAGCGGCAGAATGAGTGTTAGCAATGTAGTATTATTTGACATCCTTCTTTTTATAAAATTGAATTTCTTTTGATAAATGTCAGAAGGGGACACACATTCTTCAGTAAAATGAGCTGAGCCTAGAACAGATTTGTCACTGCCACCTCACCAGTCATCTCTTCTGCTTCTGACAAATACAGTATGTCCTGAGCTTGTCTGTCCTTGGTGACCTTAAGGAAATGGAAAAGTGATCCCATCCTTTTTGATTTCGGCAGGGTGAGTTGTCACAGATGGCAAGTTAGAAATGATTAAAATGCTTACATATTCTTCCTTTGTTTCTGTCCTTTCTGGATAAACATATAGAAGTCTGGCAGAACGAAACTATGTGGAAGCTTTTATGTTAATTAAATAAAGGTATTTTGCATTTTGGTCTTGAAACATCTAATGCGGTAAAGATTCTGTAAACATTTATTTCACTAATCCTTTTAGTAGACCAATAGAGTGATCGATTTTAAAATAGCCAGTTCTTCAACATTGACTCTTCTTTTATATAAATCACACTAAAACAAGAAAATTGAACAGAAATAACCTTTAACCTTATTCCAGTGAGTGGATCAATCTTTCTCTGAGGACAGGCTATTATTGCTAGTTATTCCAATGTTGAAACTGCCTTGAAGAGTGGTTAGTATAGGAAGTCAAAGTCAGGATAAAGGTATGAGATTGAAGTCATTGCCCTCAGAAACAGGGAACTATAGGAATGAATATATAGCCAGGTATAGTGGTGCAGTGGTGTACACCTGTAATCCCAGCTTCTTAGGAGATTGAGACAGGAGGATCTCAAGTTCAAGGCCAGCCTACACAACTTAGCAAGTCCCTGTCTTGAAATAAAAAATTTAAAGGACTGGGGATATAGCTCAGTGGTGGAATGCCCCTGGGTTCAATCTTTAGTAGTTCAGGGAGACATAAATAAATAAATAAATAACAAGATAAGACATGATTTATGTTATTGCAGTGATGTAAGCTAGTATCTTTTTTTCATAAGTTCTAGAAATAAAGGAAGTCTTTCTTTTCCAGATCTGCCTAAAAGGCTGTTGCTTCTGCACTTTATTTTTCTTTTAACTTTGAACTAGGAATTTCAATATTAAGCTATATAAGAAAGAATTCAATTGGGTTTTGCAGAAGATAAAAATGTATTGTTTACCAATTTCTTCCTTTAACAAACTTTTACTAATTTCTACTGTGTGTTAAGCATAAAATGGGTGGAGAACTTAACCAATGAGGTACTTGCCCTCAAGAGAGTAATTTGCCTATGAAAAAATCTCATGGTAATTTTATCCATAGATTATAAAATTAACATAGATTTATAAAATTATAAAATTTTATCTATAGCTTACAAAACTGCCATTACAAAAATAACAAGCGATGTAAAAGTAAAATAACAAAGAGAACAAAGAGGAGTAAATCAGAAAGCAGTATGGAATATGGTGTCACAAAATACAAAATAATAAAAGGCCTGGGGATATAACCCAGTGGCAAAGTGCCTCTGGGTTTAATTCCCCTATTGCAAAATGGAAATAAACAAATAAACAAACAAATAAATAAAATAAGAAAAGACACTTAAGAAATTATCTCTCTCTCTTAAGCAGGTAAGGATACAGCAAGAAAGGGCCAGTCTAGAAACCAGAACAAAAGGCCTTTACAAGCACTGAATCTGCTGCCACCTTGATCTTGGACTTCTTAGTCTCTAGAACCATGAGATTGTTTGTAGTTTAAACCACTCAGTCCATGGTATTTTTATAATATTCTAAAATGACTAAGACATGACTTTTCTTACTTTACATTATAAGGAGAAAAGAGAGGCACAGAAAGGTTTAGTAATTTGCCTATCATCACAAAGCTAATAAGCAGTAGATTCAGGATTTCTCCCAGGTTAGCCTGATAGACCCAGACTGATTTTCTCTTAAAATTGGGAGTCATCTCACCACAAAACTCTGAAAAGCTAATTTTGGCTTTACTATAAATTACTGCAAATTCTGAACTTGCTTGGAATGCCTGCCTGTGCCTTGAACTCACCCATGACTGGCTCTCTCTGACCAGATAGCAGCCCTCTCTAAAACTTTAGCGACACCTCATAAATCTTGACCTTCCCTGGCCAGGTAACAACCCTCTCTTAGGCTCTAATAACCTTCATAAATTCTGATGTCAGGGCCAGCAAAAATGTAAACTAGGCTTTGTGTTATGCACTTCGGAGATTTGTTATCTGGAACCCCCCCCCCTTTGTGTAACTTTCTGGGCTATAAAGCTGGGCTGCAAGAAAGATGCAGTGCTGTCTTGTTCCTGCGGTTTTTGGTGGGGGAGGCAGCCCAGCCGGTAGAAATAATAAGCTTGCTTCAATTTGATTTTAATTGGAGTCAGTGGTCTTTTCTTGCGTCCTGGTCTAATAAACCAAGCTCTAGAACCTATGCCCTTAATAGTACTGTTGCTATAATTCATTTAATAGTTATAAATTGCTGCAGTCTGGCTGGGCACAAATCACGAGCCACTGAAGCAGGAACAAACTTTATTTTTAAACTGCAGGAAAACACTTCACACAGCTCCCGGGGAATCCTCCCGAACGCCACGAGGCTTGTCCAGGAACCCCCAGCCGGAAATATCTCTCCCAGAAATCCCTCCTCCTGCACTTCCCCAACCAATGGGAACTCTCGGGGAATCCCCGGAAATCCCCACGAGAACTCCAAAATAGTGCGAGAACTCAAAAGTTGCGGCAGAGGCGGATAGTAATGCCTCGCCTGTCAATCAATACTGTTGGCAAAATGCCAAGGGCCATACAGACTCGGCTGTGGCTCTCAGCATCTCCCCCTTTTTGTTTAATTACACAACAAGCAATGTGGCTTAGGGACCGTGCCTGTTAGGCAGTCTAATTCAACATATGGTCCTTACCCGTCATCGGATGAACTGACCTCTAGGCGTCAGCCTCCTGTCTTAGGTTGGTACCACTGCAATTGGATCATACCCGTCACTGACTACCGGTCCAGCATACAGCCATACTTGTGGATAGGCCTTTG
>NW_025999905.1:4431815-4450673 GCF_001458135.2 Marmota marmota marmota | reverse complement strand
GAACAACTTCAAACCTTGAGCCAACCATTTTTCCCAATCTGCCTGAGAAAATTCTAGGGATAGGCAGCTTGAAACAAACACAAAACAAATCAAAACAAGAACACATTGTTTTTTAAAATGGTCACCCATTCTCTCGCCTTCCCTTAGGGGCAAGCAATTTCACTTACCCCGAAGCTTCAGACGTTCCCCGCAAGGGCCGCCAAATACCGCAGTCTGGCTGGGCACAAATCACGAGCCACTGAAGCAGGAACAAACTTTATTTTTAAACTGCAGGAAAACACTTCACACAGCTCCTGGGGAATCCTCCTGAATGCCACGAGGCTTGTCCAGGAACCCCCAGCCGGAAATATCTCTCCCGGAAATCCCTCCTCCTGCACTTCCCCAACCAATGGGAACTCTCGGGGAATCCCTGGAAATCCCCACGAGAACTCCAAAATAGTGCGAGAACTCAAAAGTTGCGGCAGAGGCGGATAGTAATGCCTCGCCTGTCAATCAATACTGTTGGCAAAATGCCAGGGGCCATACAGACTGGGCCGTGGCTCTCAGCAATAAATTACTTAACTGTTGACTTTCACACCACATAATTGAAATACAAATATGAATAAAAATGGTGCATTACTTTCAAAAACTCACTATTTGGAGAGGGAGAGAAAATGAAAATTACAATGCAGTGGGAAAAGTATGATACTACAAATAGGAAAAAATATATTAGAACCAATGAGGATATAGTAAACCCATGCTTATTGTTTATTGTTTTCTTATTTAAAAAACAAAAACAAGTGAAGACTGCAATCCACAGTGCAATTGACAAAGTGTTGGTAAATTTGTTACTAAGGCAAATGGGAAATCAAAGTGATGCTAATGCCTGTTTCCAAACTTAATTTGTGGGTATTCATTGGCCCTTGTAGGCCAAATTCATTACCCCTCAATGATTCTAGCATTCCTTCCTCTCCTGCCACGTAGGACTAAAATTTGAATATGGGAAGGAAACAATTGTGTTAAGTGGTCAATTAAGCACTATAACTATTCTCTATTTTATTTATTTTCTTTTGATGCTTGGGATCAAACACAGGTCCACATGCATACTAAGTAAGCATGATGCCACCAAGCTACATCCTTAGCCCCTTTACTCTATTTTGTGTTATTAACCACGAATGAAATTTACTTTTCTTTCCCCTGCAGTGTCTTTATTCTTCTTTTCTCAATTCTAAATTCATAATCCTAATTCTTGCCTAAAATCTCATATGAGTATTTTCCAAACATCTCATAATCAACATGTTCAACCCATGACATTAATAATTTAGGGACAGAAAGAAATGTGACACCTTTTTTTCATTCATCATGAGGGCTACCTATAATACTCCTATAACAAAAGATAAATTAATGAGAGGAAAGCAAAACAAAAATTTTTAATCAAAGTTTTTAGGGATTAAAATGTTAATTCCTTCAGAGCCCTTCCTCCACCCTTATCAGATAAGAACCTCCCCTTGCTCCACCTGTTGCCAAGGTAACCTGTCACAGGAATTGCCCCTCCCTACAGGGAGCTATAAGGTTGTTAATGTGTCCTTGGATGCACTATCCTGACCTTCTCCCACTGTTTGGCTGTCCCTCTGAACATTCCTGGGCCTTGTCACAAAGGCAAGAGGGAGACAGATAAGGGGAAGAAGGTGGGAGAACAAAGGAAGGCTAGGACATATAAAAAAGGCAGAACACCTTGCTTTTTGGGATACCAGGATACCAGCTATGGTCCTCTTCTCCCTTGTGGGAGAAGTCTATGTTACCCTTTTTTAAATAAACCCTGCTTTATATGCTTAAGCTTCAACATGTGGGGAAGCAGAACCCGTAATCGATAACCAGCGGTATGAATTTTACCAGCCTTCATTGCCCCTGGAGACTGCCATGTGACCAGCTCTGGCCAGTCACATCTAAAGTAGGTTCTGAAGACTTGGGTTATTCAATAGCATGAAAGAAAACCCAGAAAACTGAGAAATGCTGTCACTAATATTGTGAAGTTTTTGCACTAACACCAGCAGGCTCCTGCCTGCAGCTATTTGAATTAAATAAACTTCTATATGTTAAACCTGTTAAATAGAAAGTCTATTTCTTGCATCCATATGTATTCTAATTGATTAACTTACCAAGTTCAGTTAATTTTAAAAAATTTATCTCCTATTTATTGCTTCATTTTCATTCAATCAAGTATTCATCATTTTTTCACTTGACAATTATAACATCCTAATTAGCTTCCCTGCCTCATTTCAGTCTCATCTGTTCCCCATTGGCACACCAGAGTAATTGTTCTGAAACACAGATCATGCCCTCTGTTCAAAAACTTTCCTCAGCTCCCAATTACTTAGAGAATAAAGTCTAAACTTGTTAGTATTAATGATCTGGCCTCAATCTGTTTTTTCTAGTCTCATTTACTTCTCTGTCCCTCATGGACTCTATACTTTACTCTACAAAATTACATTCCTAGATACACACTCCCTGAACTTTCACATCTTAGTCTCTCTTGCTTCCTCTGGAAAAAAATTGTAGGAACCCTCTTTATCTCTCAGAATCCAGCCCAAATGTGTCCTCCTTGAAGGCCTCCATGGTCATCCAGTAGGAATTAACCCCTGAATTCTCAGAGTGAAATGTTTGTTGCTGTTTTTCAACATCCTAAGGTTTAGAATGCCTGAATTTCAGGTAACTTGCACCTCCAAGCATTGTATATGTATACATCTAAATTCTCTTTCCTATGCTGAATTTACACTTTCATCCTTCACTGAGAAGTAGACATTTCATGCCATTGCAAAAATATATGGGTCTAATAGTCATCTATTTGATCTTGACAACTGTATCATTTCTATCCTTCATAATGCTTGGACAATTATTGGGCAAATATTTTAACAATGTCAATGATGTAACTCAGTGGTAGATCATTTGCTTAGCACTCACAACACCCTGGGTTCAGTCCCCAGGACCACACAAATAAAGTTTAAATATTAAAAGTATATACGTAGGAAGCCAAAAGTGAAAGCTCACTTAAAAATATATATATATTGAATATTTTAATATTCCAATTCATTTTATTTGTAATATTTTATGCACATGAAATCGATACTACTGTTACCGCTGTTTACCGGTGACTGAGTCCTTGCTTCTCTGAATGCTGAAATATAACACCAGAGAAGCACGCCGAGGCAAGTGTAGAGTGGAAAGTAGGAGCTTTAATAAAGGACAGCAGAAAAGACTTCTCCCAGAGGAAGAAGGGGACCCAAAAGGCAGAATCCATGGAAGGGCGAGGTCTTCCCTTTTTTATAGCTAAGGTCTTCTTTCAGCTTTCCCACACGCCTGTCCTGTGTTTCCCGTTATCTTGCAGTGATAGAATGCAGGTGGGAAGGCCCAAAAGGTGGGAAATGGGTAGGCTGAAGAAGTAATCTGGGCAGGAAGGGCCTGGCCTTGGGCGGCTTTTGGATTAGCATCTCCCTATTTGCTGGGAGCTGCTTCATTAACATTTCCTTAGGATGGGCTCTGGGCCTTGCGGACATTAACAAACATTTCAATTTCCCCAAGTGCTGCTCTGGTTTCCTGGACTCCAGTCTCAATAATGGCCTCCATTATATTTATCTTACTTGACTTTAGACCCGATTTACCTAACTACACTAACTACCTATCTGTAAATCTGGCTTCATTACTAATGAAAACATAATGGAAACCATTATTAAAATCATGAACTAGCCTCAGATTTGCTGTTTTCAGCTCTAACCAGATGCTCATTATACATAAATTAATTTTGAAGAATTGATATAAAATTAGAAAATATGTAGAAAATGTGAGAATTTATGTTGACAGTTGTGAGTTAAAGCTAGGTCTAATAATGGGGAAAATAAGAGACATATTTAAAATTGTGGGCTTTGAGTATAATACAATGGTAGAGTACTTGCCTAGCATGCACAAAGGCACTGGGTTCAATCCCAAGGACTGAAGAATAAATAATTTTTTAAAAATATAGATTAAGAATCATCTTCAAAAAAGGGTCATGGTAACACATGGCTGTAACCCCAGCTACTATGGAGTCTGAGGCAGGAGAATTACTTGAGCCCAGTCTGGAGTTTGAGGCAAACCTGGGCAACATAGCAAGACCCAGTGTCTAAAAAACAAACTAAAGAATCAGCCTCAAAAATTTCAATTATCCACAGGCAGAGAGAAAATCCACAGACCCTTATTTATATTGATTGGACACAACTTGGTAGGAATTCTTTTATCAAGAGAAGAATGAGGGGCTGGGGGGTTATGGCTCAGTGGTAGAGTGCTTGTCTAGCATGTCATACAAATAAATAAATAAAATAAAGGTTTTGTGTCCATCTATAACTAAAAATGTTTTAAAAAGAGAGAGAAAAATGAGAATTGGTTGTATTTTTTTATTACTAAAATGTTTAAAAGTTACATATCACAAGTCAGAATCACAATTTTCTGTATAATCTCTATTTGGCAAGTCTATTTTTCTCAGCATATTCAATGCTATCTAAAGCAGATAAAGAAATATAAAATTGAGGTACAAAATTATTTTTGAAAATCACTCTTTTTGGTCTTTAAAGTTTAATCTACACTTTAAATTCTAAAAAATCTTTAAAATAGTCATCTACACATTCTAGAAGACTTTGTGATAGACTATAAATTTATACCGTAATTACAGATTGTATAAAGTAGTTAGCCCTGAATAAAGAGAATTCCCCACATAGTTTGTAGGTCTGTAACTCTGCTTCTGTGGGCATAGTACAAAAGGATATGTTAATTAATTGGGCTCCTAGAGAACAAAGAATTCCTGATCAAATAAGCTTAGGAATGTCCCTTACTAAATCCTGTTGTGGAGATTCAAAATACACATTAGCATATTAAAGGCTATATGAAGTCCCACTGTTAAAAAAAAAACCTATTTAACTTTGTTCAGTGATAAAACACACAGTTATTTGTAATGAGGAAGAATTTTTTCCCCTCTGCAAACCTATTAACAATCCCTTCCCAACAAAAGAAAACAAAGCCTGTATAAAAATTTTAAAAATTTTTCCTTAATCTCAATTTAGGAAGAACTAAATAATGAATTTCAGAGAAAAATGTCACATTATTTTGAATTTTCTGCTATGCCTAATTCCATGTTTAGCAGAAAAGCTCTCCATAAATGCTTATTGACTAATTGATGAGAGAATTTTTAAATGGAAGCTAATTTGGAGTGTTTATAGCTCTAAAAGAGCTTTGGAACCTATGTGACTTCCAACTAATGATTCTTTTTTAAAATTTTGGTAACTCATAAAATTTACCATCTAAACTTTCATAAGTTTACAGTTCAGTTGTATTTGGTACATTGACATTGTTGTGCAACATTCTCACTATCCATTTTCAGAACTTGTTTCATCACTGAAACAAAAACTCTGTGCTCATTAAACAATAATTCCCCAACCCTCCTTCCCTAGTCCTTAGAAATCTCAATTCTATTCTCTGTCTCTGCGAAGTTGGCATTCCAGGTATCTCATATAAATACTTGTCTTTTTCTCTCTGCCTTATTTTTACTTACCATATTGTTTATAAAGGTTTATCCATATTCTGTCATCTACCATATGTCAGAATTTTGTTCCTGTGTGTGTGTATGTATAACTGGAGATTGAACTCAGGGCCTCTCACATGCTAGGCAAGCACTCTACCACTGAGGCACATCCTCAACCCAGAATTTCATTCCTTTTAAGTGTTCAATAATATGCAAATATATGTTTGTTACCAGTGTTCTATGGTGAAGGCCCCCTGCTCCAGGGGTCCCACAGAGGTCCCCTTTTGTTTCAATATGCCAATCAAAGAGACAGGCAGTGGTGAAGGGCAGGAAAGGAGCTTTAATCAGTGTGGTTATACCTTGAAGAATAGATATAGGGGTACAGCTACCAAAGATCTGTCTTCTAGAGATTGACAGAAACTTAGAGGTTTTATAGAAAAGGGGAACAAAGGTAAGGATTTGGTTTGGATGACTGTGGGGGTTTGTATAGCTGGCAGAGTAGGTCATCTTGTCAGGCTATGGTCTGGTTGAGCATTATCTCTCTGTGAAGCTCTGGGAAGGTCATTATTACTTGGAGGGTAATTTGGTTTCCAATATGAGATGATTGCATCTGCATGGGGGGAGGCAGCCTTGGTTCCATGATGTGGTAATTACTCCCACTTAGCAGGCAATCTCAATGGGGTGATCTGTTCTGTGAGGCTGGCCATAGCTTTGCTATAGTTTCAGTCCATTGTTATAAAGATGTTTATCAATCAGACTGGGAATACAAGGAACTGCAGAAGAAAGTGGTTCAAAAATGAAGTTTAAAGAGGCAAATGGTGTCAAAGTGAAACAAAACAGAGTTGGTTAGGTCAGTGACTAGTTTCTCATTCAAATACATGACATTTAGTTTATCTGTTGATGAATACTTCAGTTGCTTCTATCTTTTGGCTATTGTGACAGAAGGGAAAAGACATATGTTTCCCTTACTCATCCTAGGTTCATGGCTGAGGCCCTTATACTAAAAGATTAATAAGAGAAAAGCACACACATTTATTTGTTATCAGTTGTATGTGACTTGAGAGCCTTCACAAGGAACTGAAGGTCCCAAAGAAATAGGCTAAACATGTTTTTTATGTTAGGTTTGATAGAGAAGTGGATAGATGTGGAGGAATTCCTATATGAACTAATGGAAATGATACCTCTGGTTATCCGTGAGTCCTGCTTCTCCACATGTTGAAGTTTGAACATCAGAGAAGCACGCCAAGGCAAGCATATGAAGGCAGCAGGTTCATTTAAAAAGGGGTAAGATAGACTTCTCCCATGAGGGAAAATGGGACCATAGCTGATATCCTAGTATCCCAAGAGGGGAGGTGTTCTGCCCTTTTTATATGTCCTAGGATTCCTTTGTTCTCCTACCTTTTCCCCCTTCTCCTCCTTCCTGAGTACCCTGAGTACGTGACAAGGCCCAGGAATGCTCAGTGGGAAGGGCAAAAGATGGGAAACAGGTGGGCTGAAGGGGGAAGGGCAGGATGGAGTAGCCAAGGACACACTAACAACCTTGTAGCTCCCAGTAGGGAGAGGAAATTCCTGGGACAGGCTACCTTGGAAGCAGGTTGGAGCAGGGGCAGGTTCTTGATAAGGGTGGAAGAAAGGCTCTAAAGGAATTAACATTTTATTCCCTTAGGGGACAGTCTCCAACTTGCTGGACTCACTCAAAATTAGCCTCCTTGATCTGACCTGACTCGATTTACCTATCACACTGACTTCCTGTCTAATTCTGGCTTCAGAAACAGTCTGGAGAAACTTAGAACTGTTTGTTCAGATTCTCCTTGGCATCTCTGTGTCTGGCTCCTTTCCTCTAGATATATGAAGAACATATCTAACCTGAGAATCTCAAGCCCTGCTTTTTAGGTTTTATGAGCTATTCCAGGAAAATGTTGAGGGAAGGTAAATGGAACCTTACTGCTTCTGCTATTTTCTGAAATTCCTTCAATTGAAAATACTTTGTGGCAATGTTCTTTGAACCCAATCAGTGAATGATACTACTATGAACACTGGTATACAAGTACAGAATCAGTTTAAGCCCTTGCATTTAATTCTTTTTGGTATATACTTAGAAATAGAATTGCTGGATCCTATGGTATTTTTTCAACTGCCATATTGTTTTCCTTAGTGGGTGTACCATTTTACATTTCTACCAGCAACACACATTGATTCCAATTTCTTTACATCCTCATCAACACTTATTATTTTCCATTTTGAAAAAAAACAGCCTTCCTGCCAGGTGTGGTAGAATCCCAGTGATGTGGCAGGGTCAGGCAGGAGGATCACAAGTTCAAGGCCATCCTCAGCAATTTAGCACAATCCTGAAAGTAAAACAATTAAAAGAACTTGGGATGTAACTCAGTGGTAAAGCATCCCTGGTTTTAATCCCCATTACTAAATAAAATAAAAAGCCTTTCTAATGGATGTGAAGTGATATTTTATATATTGGGGGGGGGGTAGCGGATACCAGGAATTGAACTCAGAGGCACTCAACCACTGAGCAACATCCCCAGCTATGTTTTGTATTTCAGTATTTTATTTAGAGACAGTTCTCACTGAATTGCTTAGCATCTCACCATTGTTGAGGCTGGCTTTGAACTCATGATCCTCTTGTTTTAGCCTCCCAAGCTGCTGGGATTACAAGTGTGGGCCACGGTACCTGGCTGTATTTTGGTTTTGATTTGTATTTTTCCAATAACTAGTAATGTTGAGCATCTTATTTTATTTATTTATTTATTTATTTATTTATTTATTTATTTTTGGTACCAGGGATTGAACCCAGGAGCACTTAACCACTGAGCCACATCCTCAGCCCTTTTCATCTTTTAATTTGAGACAGGGTCTTGCTAAGTTGCTTAGCGCCTCACTAAGTTGCTGAGACTGGCTTTGAATTTGTGATCCTCCTGCCTCAGTCTCCAGAGTTGCCAGGATTACAAACTTGTGTCACTGTACCCAGCTTGAGCATATTTAATGTGCCTCTTGGATGTCATCATATTTTCCTTGCCAATTTTTAAGTATCAGTCAATGATCTTTCAATGAAAACAAAATCAGGGAATACTTTTTCTAAAGCTTGATAGCAATCATCTGAACATATAAAATGTCATTAGTTGTATAGTATCACTTTTTAATATTTTTTTACTGGTGCATTATAATTGTACATACTGGTGGGATTTGTTGTTACATACTTGTACAAGCACACAATACAATATAATTTGGCCAATATTATTCCACAGTGTGTTGCCTTTCCCTCCCCTCCTTCTTTCCCCTGGTCTATTATACTGATCTTCCTTTGATTTTCACACAAACTCCACCCCAAACTTTCTTTTTCATTTTCCTCTCTAGTTTCCCCATATGAGAGAAAACATATAACCTCGACATTTTGAGTTTGACTTATTTTGCTTAGCAAAATATTCTCCAAGTACATTCATTTTCCTGCAAGTTACATAATTTCATTGTTCTTTATGGCTGAATAAAACTCCATCATGTACATATGCCACATTTGCTTCCATTGATTGACACATAGGCTGGTTCCATAGTTTGGCTATTGTGAATTGTGCAGCTCTAACCATGGGTATGCATGTATCACTATAGTTCGATGACTTTATTCTTTAGGGTAAATACTGAGGAGTGGTATAGTTGGGTCATATGATGGTTCCATGCCTAATATTTTGAGGAATTGCCATACTAATTTCCATAGTGGTTGTACTAATTTACAGTTCCACAAACAATGTAAAAGTGTTCCTTTTTCTTCACATCCTCTTTAGCATTTTTTATATTATCATTTATATTCTTTTTCTTTCTTTTTTCTTTTTTTGGTATGGGAATTGAACCCAGGGATGCCCAACCACTGAGCCACATCCTTAGCCCTTTTTAAATATTTTATGTTAAGACAGGGTCTCCTTGACTTGCTTTGGGCCTCACGAAGTTGCTGGGGCTGGTTTTGAACCCGAGATCCTCTTGCCTCAGCCTCCCAATCCACTTGTTTGTTTTCTTGATGGCTTCCATTCTAAATGGAGTGAGATGAAATTTTAGCATAGTTTTGATTTGCATTTCCCTAATTGCTAATTATGTTGAACATTTTTTCATATATCTGTTGACCATTTGTATTTCTTCTGTTGAGAAGGGTCTGTTTAGTTCATTTGCCCATTTATTAATTAGGTTATTTATTTTGTGTATGTATGTTAAGTTTTTTTTTTAATTCTTTATGTATTGTAGATAATAATGCTCTGTCAGAAAAGAATAGCTTGCAAAGATTTCTCTCCCACTTTGTAGGTTGTCTCTTCACATTTCTAATTTTAAATTTCAAGTTGTCCCATTTATTAACTCTTGCATTTTTCCTGAGCTTTAGGGTTCTATTGAGAAAGCTGTTGTGCCTAAATGTTGGAGTACTGACCACATATTTTCTTCTAGATCTCGTATACTTTCTGTTCTAATTCCTAGGTCTTTGATCCATTTTGAATTGCCTTTAGTGCTGGGTGAGAAATAAAGTTCTAGTCTCATTCTTCTACATATGGATAACCAGTTTTCCCAGGCTGTGTTTTCTTCAATATATGTTTTTGGCATCTTTGTCAAGGATCTGATGACTGTACCTGAGTGGGTTTTTCTCTGTGTTTCCTATTCCATGTTATTGTTCTAAATGTCTGTTTTTATGCTAGTACCATCCCGTTTTTGTTACTGTATAACTCTATTGTATAATTTGCAGTCAGGTGTTGTGATGCCTCCAGCATTGGTTTTTTTTTTTGTTTTTTTTTTTGCTTAGATTGACTTTGGCTATTTTGTGTCTTCTATCTTCCAAATGAATTTTACGACTGTTTTTTTCTAGTTCTGTGAAGAAAGTTATTGAAATTTTTATGAGGATTGCATTGAATCTATATATTGCTTTTGCTGATATGGCCATTTTAACAATATTAAATCTGCGTATCTATGATCTCTGGAGGTCCTTCTATCTTCTAAAGTCTTCTTCAATTTCTTTCATCTATGTTCTATAGTTTTCATGTAGAGGTCTTTCACCTTCTTTGTTAGATTTGTTCATAGGATTTTTAAAAATTTTTTATCTTGAGGCTATTATGAATGGGATTGTTTCATGATTTCTTTATCTGAAGGTTCATTATTAGTGTATAGAAAAGCTATTAATTTTTGTATGTTGACATGTAACATAGTACTTTGCTTAATTTTTTTTTATTAGCACTAGCAGTCTTCTGATGGAGTTTTTTTTTTTTTTTTTATCTTAAGTATAGGATCATCAGTGGTATTTTGACTTATTCCTTTCCTATTTTTATCCCTTTTATTCCTTTCTCCTGTCTAATAGCTCTGGCTAGAATTTCTAGTAATATTAATAGGAGTGCTAACAGTTGACATCCTTGTCTTATTCCACATTTCAAAGAAATGCTTTTAGTTTTTCTCTATTTACTATGATGTTGTCTTTGGGTTTGTCATATAAAGCCTTTATGATGTTGAAATAAGTTCCTTCTGTCCCTAGTCTTTTCAATTTTGTTGAAGATTTTCTCTGCATCTGTTGAGATGACTAATTTCTTCCTTAGTTCTATTTATGTGATGATTTACATTTATTGATTTGTAAATGTTAAACCATTCTTGCATCCCTGGGATAAAATCAATTTGGTCATGATGTATAGTCTTCTTAGTATGTTGTTAAATAGGGCTGTGGTTGTAGCTCAGTGGTTGAGTACTTTCCTAGCATTTGTGAGGCACTGGGTTCAATCCTTAGCACCATATAAAAAGGAAATAAAGGTATTGTGTCCATCTACAACTAAAAAAAGTTGTTAATATTATTTGTTAGTATTTTATTAAGGATTTTTATTTCTAACTTTATAAGGTATATTAGTTTGTAATTTTCTTTTCTTGATGTGTCCTTATCTGGTTTGGGGATGAATGTAATACTGGTTTCATAGAATGAATTTGGAAGTGTTCCATCTCTTTCTATTTCTTGGAATAATTTTAGGAATATTGCCATTAGATCTTCTTTAAAAATATAGTAGAATTCAGCTGAGGATCCATCTGTTCCTGGGCTTTTCTTTGTTGGAAGACTTTTTAGTACTGCTTCTATCTCATTGCTAGTTATTAGTCGGTTTAGGTTTTCTGTCATCTTGATTCAATTTTGGCAGCTCATATGTCTAGAAATGTATCCATTTCTTCTAGGTTTTCCAATATTGGAATATGCTTTCGAAATGATCCCCTGGATTTTTGTCATGTCTTTGGTGATATCTTTTTAATTTCTAATTTTATTAATTTGGGTCTTTTTTTCTTTTGGTTAGTCTGACTAACCAAACTTGTTTAACTTTTCAAAGAACCAACTTGCTATTTAATTGATGCTTCATATTGGATTTTTAATTCTCAGTGTCATTGCATTTGGCTCTGATCTTAATTATTTCTTTCCTTCTACTGACTTGGGGATTGGTTTGTTCTTTTTCAAAGGCTTTGAGATGCGTCATAAGATTGCTTATATAGGATCTTCCTGATTTGCTTATGTAGGCACTCATAGCTTAAATTTTTCTTTTAGAAATGCCTTCATAGTACCCCAAAGGTTCTGGTATGTTGTATTACTGTTATCATTTGAGTCTAAGAATTTTTAAATATCTCCCTGATTTCTTTTATTACCCATTCACTATTCAAAAGTGTATGTTCCATTTCCAAGTGTTTGTATAGTCTATGTAAGATTTTTATCATGTTGATTTCTAATTTTCTTTCCATTATAATCTCATAAGATGCAAGGAATTATATCAATTTTTAAATATTTGCTAAAAGTTGCTTTGTGGCCTAGAATATGATCTGTTTTGAAGAAAGTTCCACAAGCCTCTGAGAAAAAAGTGTATTCAGCTGTTGGATGAAATATTCTATAGATATTTGTTAAGTCCATTTGATTTATAGTATTTTTCAGATCCAAAGAGTCTTTACTAAGTTGATGTATGAAAGACCTATCTAATGGTGAGAGAAGTGTGTTTAAATCTCCAGCATTATTGTACTGGGTGATATCTTTTTCATTTCTAATTTTATTAAATTGGGTCTTGGAGTGTTATATTTTAGATAATTAGGTGTACCAAAGTTTGGGGCATAAATATTTACTATCATTAAATATTCCTGGTCATTTGTTTCCTTTGCCAGTATAAAATGATCTTCTCTGTCACTTCTAATTAATTTTTGTTTGAAGTCTGCTTTGTCAGATGTGAGAATAGGTATTCCTGCTTGTTTTCAGGTTCTGTTTGCATGGGATATCAATTTCCATTCTTTCACTTTCAGTCTGTGGCTATTATTGCCTGTGAGTCCCATACAAACAATATATTGTTGATTCTTGTTTTTTTTTTTAATGTATTTATTCTGCCAGCTTATGTCTTTTAATTGGAGATTTGAGACCATTTACATTCAATGTTACTGTAGAGGTGTTTATTAATTCTTATAATTTTGATTTATTTCTAATGTTTAATGTGATCCCGTTTCGCTGTGCTTAGCTATGCTTCCAATGAAATTTGTTCATTTGTGAGCTTTGTGGGTTTTAAAACTTTTTTCTGTATAGAGTATTTTTAAAGTATTTTCTGTTGTGCCAGCTTAGTAGTCATGGATTCTTTTAGTTTCTGCTTATCTTGGAAGATTGTTATTTATTCTCTAATTCTGAAGGACAGCTTTGCTGGACATGGCAATCTTGGTTGACCGTTATTTTCTTTCAGGGTTTGTAGTATATTATTTCAAGCCCTCCTGGCTTTTAGAATTTGTGCTAAGAAATCAAAAGCAATTCTGATTGGCTTGCCTCTAAATATGACCTATGTTTTTCATTGAGGCTTTTAAAATTTGTCCTTATTCTGTATGTTGTACAGAATTATGTATTATAATGTGCTGTGAAGAGGTTCTTTTTTGATATTGTCACTTTGGGTTTCTAAATGCCTCCTATATCTGGATGTTCATCTCATTCTCAAGGTTTGGAAAATTTTCTTTCTGTTATTATTTTCCTGAAGAGGTTATCCAATCCATTCACCTGCATTTCACCCTCATCAATTCCTGTGATTTTTAAATTCAATTTCTTAATGTTCCAGAGTTCTTATATATTCCATTCATGGTTATTTAGTTTCTTTAATATTCTTTGAATGTTCAAGGCTGGCCACTTTGTCTTCCAGACCTGAGATTCTGTATTCAGCACAGTCTAGTCAATTAGAGAGATTTTTGACTGAACACTTGACTAAATTTATTGTATCTTTAATTTCCAAGATTTCTATTTGGTTCTCTTTCAATATCTTTATCTCCTTATTGAATTTCTCATTCCTATCCTGTACTGACTTCCTTAATTAATTTAGTTGTTTTTCCGTGGTCTGATGGAATTCACTGATAATTTTTATAATCATTCTTTTAAATTCTTTTTCTGATATTTCATCTACTTTATTATCTTTGGGGTCGGTTCTGGTGAATTAGGAACTTTAGGAGATGTAATGTTACCTTGTTTTTTCACATTTCTTGTATTCTTCTGTTGGATCTTACACATATTTGGGGATGGATTTCTCTTCCACTCTTATGTATGGGCCATTTTAGGGAATGACCTTCTCTTGCCAAAGTATCCTAGAGTGACCTAGATTGAAGCTCCCTTATAGGTGTATTATCCACAATTTTTGTGTAAATTCTCTGTTTTTCCTGTAGGAGATGTTGTGCATGAGTGGGATCTGAAAACCCACCCCTAGTCATTCCTACATGGGGCCTGATTGTTAGTTTGGGTTTCTATTTCTTATATTCTTTGTATTAAAGTATAGCTGAAGTTTGGGTGTAGCTAATTTGTGCATGGAGAAAGGTGTGTTATTTATTGGCTAAAGTTGGTTCAGCAGCAGAGTCTCTACCTTGTGAACTGTAGTGTTCCTGTAGAGTGCTAGAACCTCAGAGAAATGGGAGGAAATAAACAATAGCAACAACTGAAGCAAACAATATGCAGAATTAAAATAAAAGCCCAGTGCCTACTATGATATCTGGAACACTGATTACTACAAAAACAGGAATGGTGGGTCAGCAACTGACAATAGCAAAAATCATAAATAACCATGAACTAGGTCTGACATTAAAGTAAACAGCAGCTGTTAACTATGTATTCTACAACACTAATAAATGCAACAATATGAATAGTGGGGCAGGAGTAATATAAAACAAATAGTTCCAAAAGATATGTGAAAGTAGAAGAAACTTTAGTATGTTCAAAATGTGAACAACAGAAGAGATGTAGTAAGTCCCAGTTATAAAGAAGGAGGAGAGTCAGGTGTGGTGGCACACACCTGTAATCCTGATAGCTCTGGAAGCTGAGAAAGGAGGATCATAAGTTCAAAGCCAGCCTCAGCAACTTAGCAAGGCCCTGAGCAACTTTGAGAGACCCCATCACAAAATTAAAAATTAAAAGAGTTGGGGATATGGCTGGGTGGTTAAGCACCCCTGGGTTCAATCCCTGGTACAAAATGAGAGAGAGAGAGAGAGAGAGAGAGAGAGAGAGAGAGAGAGAGAGAACACAGTAAACACAACATAAAGCAAAAATAAATAAACCCCAAACCCTAGGTAGCTATCAAAAGACAAGGAAAAGAAAGGAAAAATAACTGTCATAAAAATGCTAAAAATTAGGGGGGGAAAGAAATATATATACACACACACACACACACACACACATCTACAAACCAATCAACACAGCAAGAACAACACACACATGTGTGCAAAAATGATTCTTAATTGACAGATGAAAGAATGATCTCCACTGAGGTGGTTAAAACAATGGATGGTCCCTGCTTATGCCAACTCTCCTTTCTCTCTCTTCCTGGGCCATGCAGTGAGAGGGAAAGCAAAGGCTGGGGGTTGTTAACCCCCTTCTCTTTTTGTGTTGCTCACTTAGCTGCCAGTTGTAGTGGCCTAAAACTGAAGCTGATTGAAATAGCTCTCAGCTTCCCTTCTCACTCATGTAAGGTCATATGGAATAATTAGTATGGTCCATTGCAGTTTTGTCAGCACAGATCAAATCAATGCACTCCTGGGTGGGGCTGCTACAGAGTTCTATGAAGGGAGTTCCAGTGGCTGGGGCTTAGGTCTAAACAGGATTTACTGGCTTTGTTGGATGGTATTTGTTCAGGAGAGATTACATTAACATACCCCTATAGCCAGACAGATGCAAATCTCTGCTAGGACTCTGGACCTCTGGAGCCTCCCAAGAATTTTACTTGCAGGGTACGGAAACCAATCCTATACACACTGTCTTGCTCCGAAATACAGGCTTCCCAGACTTAGTCCAGGAGCCTGTTCATGCCTGCCTGGTCAGTTCCCCACCACTCTTATTCTGGTCATGGTGAGCCATCAGACAGACCTTTTAAATACCAGTTCACTGTCAGCCTCTGGATTAGCTAACCTTGGGCTCCATTCTGATCTACAGGTTTCCAAATCTGTCCATTGTGTTTCTCTCTCTGTTATCTCATCCTTCTGTGGTAAAACAGAGCTGCTGCTATTATCACTGCCACTTCTGCAACTAGTTTGGCTCCAATGTACTTTTTCTTGTTCTTTAATCAGTGCACATGAATTTATGAGTCTTGAAGATATCCTGACAGTTCACTATTGAATTTTAGTGAATTCCCTCTTTCACACACCTTGCTTAGAAGTAGTAATACCACTGACTGAATCCCAATCCACAGAGTAACTGCAAAATCATTTGAACTGAATTAGAAGAACTTTTAGATAGGGCAAAGAGGTGGGAGGGGAAAAGAAGGGACATGGGGGTAAAAAAGATGGTGGAATGAGATGGATATCATTAAGCTAAGTACGTGTATGAAGACACAAATGGTGTGAATATAATTTATATACAACCAGAGATATGAAAAATTGTGCTCTATATGTGTAATATGAATTGTAATATAGTCTGCTGTCATATATAACAAGTTAGAATAAAAAAAGAAAGTGAATACTAGGTTAGGCCTATTTATTTCTTAATAAAGTATGTGAGTATTAATTTTAAATAGCATGGTTTAATGTTCCCTTATCTTTCTAATCCCTTCTAATTGTCATTTTCTTTTATCATACAATAACTGGGCTGGTAGATAAAGGAAATGTTATAGACACAGTATATCTGGATTTAAACATTGTATTTATCCTTGTCTGATTGTTTTTTTATATAAATGGGTATGTACAAGCTGAGTGAGACTGCAATTAATGCTGGCCCTGCCTTCTTGGATATTTTATCAGTGATTGTTACACTTATTGTGGGGATGGTTTAGATTGATCTTTGTTGAACACATGCTGTTTATCAGGCATTTTTACTATATCACTCAATTTATGAAATATTATTTTTTATCTTGTATATGCTTAAGAGCCAAATTAAGATCAGTGACTAAACATTACAGAAAAAAAAAATTTCACTGCATGTAAAAGAAGCACTTTTTAGCAGTTAGAATTCCCTAAAAATGAGTGGACTATTTCTTAAAGTACTAGATAGCAGAATGGTTAAGAACATAGAACTTGGGGGCTAGGGTTGTAGCCCAGTGATAGAGCACTTGTCTCACGTGTGTGAGACACTGGGTTTGATTCTCAGCACCGCATATAAATAAAATAAAGGTCCATTGATGATTAAAATATATAAAAAATAAATATAGAATTTGGTGTCAGGCAGACCTTTGTTTGCGTTTCCAGGTACATTATACACCAAGCTAATGAATCTGAGAAAGCTCCTTCTCAGTTCCCTCCCTTGTAAAATTAGGATGCTTATAGTATTTTTTTTTTTTTTAGGAGTAAGGCAGATTATATTTTTAAATATTTTAAACACAGTCTGGCATATAATAAGCCTTGAACAAGTGTCAACTTTAAAAATACTAATATTATTTGGCTTGTGGTTTGTGAGGAATGTGAAACACATGGAACTCAGGTAATACACAGTTTTGTCAGCAAAAATAAATATTTGAGGGTTTAAGACACTGAGTTTTGGGATGTTATATAGCAGTCGCTGATTAATACATCAAGGGTCCTTTCAGATCTAACGTTCTATAATTCCATGGCAATATGTTGTGCTTTTGCCTCTCATATTTGGAAGCTGAATTACAGGCTCTTCTCTGTCATGAAGTAAAGAGTAAAACATATCTGTTATCACCAGTGCTTCTCTGTGTTTTCATTTACTGTATAATTGCTGCCTCAAGAATGCATACATGATTGCTAATTTCTTTTATGGACAAAATCTTGGAAGGATAGATGCTGTCTTATTACTACAAAAAAAAAATGCCAAAGACTGTAATACAAGCATAAAACAGCTTGCCAATTAACTTAAGAAGAACTACTTGGTGTTTTCAAATGTATTCAAACAAATATTCTTAAATTTAAACAGTGATCCTATATTATCTGTTCCAGCCATTGCTAATGGAGTTATAGAAACAACTTTTATAGAATTCTAGTAGCCTCATTCATGTCTGCAGGAACCTAGGAGTTCTCAGTGTATTTAAAATTCCTCTTAATTTTAGTTACTCATTCTGAAGGATAATCATGGTATAATATATACAGTTTACTTTGAATATTATTTTTGGTAGAGGAGTCCTAGGATCAAATCTAGGGCCAAGTACATGTTGAGTACATTCTCTGCCACTAAATCCCTAGCTTACTTTGAGTTTTTGAATATAATCTTAGTTGTGTAGAAGTAAAATTAAAATAGCAACATTTATTTATTTGGAACTTAATGTCCAAATTATTCCCTTTTAAAAAAATTTTTTTGCTTAATTTCAAAAATTAATTTCCTCTACAGAAATTAATCAGGCCAATGAAAGGAGATAAAGCTCAAATCAGTAGGTTATATTTTATATTACATGCTGAAAATTATTAAAATATTTTTAATATAATTTTAAATTTAACTATGAGTTTAATTAGTAATTAATTTCTCTGTCCCATATTAGCATAGTAGTATTTAGGACATACTTGCAAAGTTTAAAGTAATGAAGTTTAATTAAATAAGCAATTATTTTCAAATAACTACTTTATTTAATTGAATTCAGCCTTTTCTTCTTCTAAATTGTTTTTTATTTTATTTTATTTTCTTTGCAGTGTTGGTGATTGAACCCAGGGCCTTGAGCATGCTAGGCAAGCACTCTTCCACTGAGCTATATCTCCAGATAAATTGGGTTTTAAATTTGATATAAGAGAAAGTGATAGAGATTGTGAAGTGTTCATGTTAGCCTTTCAATTCATAGCCTTAGATTTCCCATAAATTACTAACTCACAAGTTAAAATTAATCCTAGGAACAAAAGAATAAATGCTACATTGATTTGGAATATATATATATATATATATATATATATATATATATATATATATATAT